>NC_060969.1:3043114-3050614 GCF_910589235.1 Vespa crabro | reverse complement strand
TATCTAACGACGATAACTATGGATTATATTTATGATGGAATATCGAAAATGTTACGATCGATATTATGAGGAGATATAGAAAAGAGTTAGGACGTGTTATTATCTCTTTGATATATGTATATATTTATGTATGTATGTATGTATGTATGTATGTATGTATGTATGTATGTATGTATGTATGCATGTATGTATGTATGTATGCATGTATACAAACGAATAATAGTTTCCTATAGGAACGATAGATTAAACCGATTGTTTTGTTTTAATTGATAATATCGATAAACTGGGATATTGATCGTTGATTATTATCCGAAGTTACAACACAATTACGATGTGTATAATGATAAAATTAAATTGACAAAGTAATCGAGAAAATGTTTAAGAGAAAAAATGATAAGAGGTAAAGAAAATTATTTCTAGTCGTTCTTCCTTTTTTTTTTTTTTTTTTTTTTTTTTTTTTTTTTTTTTAAAGTAGCGCATATGCGTCTTATACGGAGAGTGGATGAGGGGTGAGGTCCGAAAAAGTTATCTAGACACTCGTATAAAACAATTTGAAAAAAAAAAAAAAAAAAAATTAGCCTAATAACTCTCGCTGGGGAGGAAGTGGCAAAAAAAAAAAAGAAAGAAAATTAATAATGACAATATTGACTTACAAAATCTCACTTGGGAACCTTTTGGCTCCTCTCCTCAAGTCTGTAATTTTATAAACGCGAAAGTATTAAATCGAAACGTTTAAACGTAAAATATATTATAATAATCCTCTTAATTCTCCTTCTTATTATATATTTCTCTTTTTTGCCCCGATGTCACATGATAAAAATAAATAAAACATAACGAAAAATAAAACCAGACGATTTTCTCTAGGGAAAAAATTTTTATTCTCTTTTTCCTTGTTATAAAAACTGATAGAACTCTTTCAATATAATAAGAATGACGCTATAATAAGAATGAGTTTTATTAATAAAGAAAAAAAAAAAAAAAAAAAAAAAAAAGTAAAACTGAAAAGTAATCAAATATTAATGGCTCAGACAAGGAGAAAAATCCTTAGAAACAATTATATTAACTCTCGATCTTAAAATACAATAATTCTGTCGTTTATAAACAATAACGATTAATTAATATCAATTAATCCATACGATGGATTAAAATTACGAATAATTAAAATTATATCAAAGACGCATAAATCGCTGTTATATTTTTCTTTTCTGTATCTCTCCCCTTCTCTCTCTCTATCTCTCTCTCTCTCTCTCTCTCTCTTTCTCACTCTTCCCTAAAATAAGATCTTTCAACTTGTCGAGTAAGTTTCTAACAAGTAAACAAAAACGACTAACATATAATACACACATACACACACACATGCACGCACGCACGCACATAAATGCAAGGACAGTGAGTGACGTTCGACGTCACTGCTGTCTAGAGAAGAATTGAAGCTTTGATGGAAGCTACGTTGTTATATGATCGTCGATGTTTTTCGAGGTCATTGACTTTGTTTTTGGTGCCGAAAGTTCGAAATAATAAAACGAAATGTTAGGAATTACGACGGTCTAATATACTTGCTCGTCCAAGGGTTAAGACCAAAAGAGACTTGCATGCTTCGAAGCAATGAACCAATGGCTACGATGTTTCTCCAATACAATGATAAATAATAGTGAAGGTAGACAGATGAAGGGAGGGAGGTGAAAGGCGAGGGAATGAAGTTGGTACTCTAATCGATATATCGTGAAAAAAGAAAGAAAACACTTTTTGATTATAATAGTAGTAAATGCTTGAAATCCTCAATTCTCAATACGTCGTAATAGCATTCGGTCTGCACAATCTTTGCAAAAGCCATTTCTAACTATGAACCCTTTTTGTTTTAGATTTACGTTCTTAGAAAAAGAAAAAAGAGAAAGATAGAAAAAAAGAGAGAAAAACTGGACAGAGAAACTAAGGAGAGAGATAAAGAAGATAAAGAGAGAGAGAGAGAGAGAGAGAGAGAGAGAGAGAGAGAGAGAATGAAAACGTGTTGCGAGATAATGCAAATCGTATTAGAAAAAGTATTTCTACGAAGGATTTATTAATATTATAGAAAAATATACGATCTTAAATGTATGAAATATATGTCGAGACGAATTAAAGGACATTCATTTATTTCTTTTTTTTCTTTTTTTTCTTTTTTGTTTCTCTTTTTTTAAATTTAATTTAAAGAATTGCTTACATATTTTTAAGTTGCCCTTTCGACTGACACACTTTATACAAAGGATCGATGAAGAAATTACTATACGATATTAAAAGGAAATTAATGGATCTTTTCGCGACACCTACTTTTTCTTTTCTAAGTTAATCTTTTCCTTTCAAAATTGTATGATTGCATGTCCGATTGTAAGCCAAAAAATATCTCAGAAGAGAAAATAGTAATTGATTATCGGACACTTATTTAAGAACTTTTCATTCGTCCTATATAGTCATTTACGTTAATACTCGATATTATTTTTCTTTTTTTTTCTACTCTTTTTTTTTTTTTTTTTTTTTTTTTTTTAAGTAAATAACATTCGTTTCGTTTTAATTATAATAATCTCGAACATTTCATTCTTGTGAGTAGATCCAAATATATATGTTGAATTACGAGACAATAATTTAGAAAAAGATAGAAAAAAAGAATATCAATATCTTTAACATTAAAAGAGATTTATACGTGACTTGTTAGTAGGCAATATTGCGAGGCTAATAATACGCGCGACCTAGCACTATGTTTATAAATTATATCGTAAGGTTACGATTCTCTCGAATTTCTCTAAGATCGCCTTTCTAAGATATCTGAAATTCGACCTAATCAGGGCTGCGCTATCCGCAGAATAACGCCTACTAAAATATTGATTCTCTCTTCGTTCAATGCTAATGCCTCTCGCAGTTCCTCTATCAGGTGAAGGTGTTCGTGTTATTACGCAATTTCTCAAATAATAGATCTATGCAGTAACGATGGATTAAAACGTGAATGAATTTTACAAAGAACATATTAAACAAAGAAAAGAAAAAGAAAAAAAAAAAAGAAAGAGAAAAAGAAAAAGAAAAAAATTGTTTCACATAAAAAATCTCCTCTGTTCAATGCTTTGCTCAATGATTCAATTACAATAGAGTGCACGTTTTTTCTTTTTTTTTTCTTCTTTTTTTTTTTTCTTCCTTTTATTACCCCTTTAAATATTATCTTCCATATCACTTTTGTTTTCCACATTATTATTTTAATATTATTATGTCGAAATTGATACTTGAAATTAAATTACGAAATAAAAACAGATTGAGGATCCTTGAAACTTTCTTAATCCTATTTCGATATAATATATATTAGTACATAAAAATAGTGGCATAAAAAGAAAAGAAAAGAAAAGAAAAGAAAAAAAAAAAGAAAAAGAAAGAAAGAAAAGAAAAAAAAAACCAGTTGTATAAAAAATAATTAAAATTCTTAATTATACCTATTCTGTGGTTAATAATATATGAGACATAATTAAATATTGTCAATGTTATAGTTACTCAAAGAAACGTTCCAATACAAGTAACTACGAAAATACCTGTGAGAATTAATATGTTAAGTTAACAAGTCAAACTAAAATAATTGCCGAACTTAATTGTGAGTTATCTATTCAGGAAATTCATGCGATTGAGATAACGACTGTTAGTTTATAATTTTCCGTAAAAGGAAACGAGAAACGTTTTCAATTTACCAAAGGAGCAAACGACAGCAATAAGCCATCTTTAAGACAAACGAGACGAGACATCGGTTGCTCTTGCAATTCTCATTATTATGCACGATACAAACTCCTGTCGTCGTCTCCCTTTTAAAAACGAGTATTATAACTCTTACGAATATAAACTCTTATTGGTTGTGTATAAAATAAAATATTTTCATTAAATGACTAACACGTTTAATCGACGTTATATATTTTCTTAACCTTGGTAATCATTCTACATATGTTGTTTTAATTACGTGCATTAAGGATATCCTAAGAGAGAAAACAAGAGGGAGAGAGAGAAAGAAAGAGAGAGAGAAAGAAAGAGAGAGAGAGAGAGAAAAGATAAAGATAAATAAATAAATAAAAGAGATCTATTCGAAAAGTTGGCCAAGTTTATTACCGATATTTGTTCTCGCTCTGAAACGACGCTACTGCGAGATGGTACGCATTAATTATTTACGACCAGCCAACAGCCATACGAGAATATTTCTAACTACATGTGTGCATAAGTGTGTATGTGTGTGTGTGTGTGTGTGTGTGTTTGTAATGCGAGAAACATGCGGGTTCGAAGAAGAGACCACGACGGAGTTAACTTTCACCGATGCACACCTGTGTTTGACACGTTTCTCATCGTTATTTTTCTAATTGTTTTAAAGCAAACAATTTATTTTTCTTTCTTTCTTTCTTTCATTCTTTCTTTTTATCTTCTATCTTTTTTTTTTTCTATTAATATAGTCTCCTTTTATTTTTTAACACGAGAAATTTTTAAATGTTATCATTTTTTTTTTGTTTTTTTCTTTTTTTTCTAATACATCCCCCTTTTTTCTTTTAAACTTCAAGTGTATATATTTTACATATTTTTCTTTCTATCTTTTCTTTTTTTTTTTTTTTTTTTTTTTTTTTTTTTTTCTGTTACTAACCATATCGGCGTGGTAAATAAAGTATAATCACGCTTCGTGGTGAATATATTTTCCCTAGAAGTACGAAAAATTCTCGCAATAGGTATTGTACATCAAGCGAGATGTTTCAATAAAGGAACCCTTTGAAGGGAGAGTCGTCTTATCGAAACGACAGAGACACCCATTGTACGTTGCAGATTTTATGGATTTGATCGATCCTCCATCTCTCTCTCTCACTCTAAGTCTATAAATATAGTACGTGTCTATATATAGATATAGGTGCTACAAACGTTACTATTATATTCTTTGAACATATTGTATTTTTAGGTCAAAGTAAGTCAAATCCAGAGTGAGTGTGAGAGAGAGAGAGAGAGAGAGAGAGAGAGAGAGAGAGAGAGAGAGCGATAAGGGAATTTAAACTAGAAGAATCGATTCGACTTTGCGAAGTAGTACATTTCGAAAAGAGAGAGAGAGAGAGAGAGAGAAAGAAAGAGAGAGAAAAGGGAGTTTATTCATTTGTCACTTTCGAGATAGCTTATCTCGTTCCGTAATTTTCTTCTTTTCGCAGCTTTTTTGTTTGTTTGTTTTTTGTTTTTTTTTCATTCGATCACAGAATCCAAAATCGATTCTCACTTTTTCATATTTCAAAATATTTCGATATAGACACAACGTGTAAAAAAAAATTCCAACCACGATGAATGGTTTTAGTATATCTAACACCTGCTATAAAAACACGTAAAAACACACATATATACACGTACACACATACACACACACACACACACACACACACACACACAGGTACACAGATAGAAGACAAGAACAATACCGTAATGAGTATCGTTCGTACACAAAACGCAGAGCAGCAATTCTGTAAAAACGTGAGATAAAGAATGTTGCACGAGTTGTGTATATGTATGTGTTTAGCGGAGGAGAAGAAGAAGGAGGAGGAGGAGGAGGAGGAGGAAGAGAGAAATCCGGCAAATCTAATACGATTTTTCATGGTACGAATTCTCCTGGAAAATTTTCTCTCACCCTCTGGCGATAAACCGTCAGTATAACTCGATCGAAGCTATTACTACGACCGACCTCCTTTTTTTTTCTCTTCTTCCAACTTCTCATACACAGATATATATATATATATATATATATATATATATATATATATATATATAAAATATATATTATATCTGTTGAGTCAGGTTTTGCACGAGTTGTCCTTCCTTAATAATGTGTCCGCCTACTCGATGAAGAATGGAATTGTTTTTACTAAACTCGATAGAACTTAAATTCCACCTAATCAAACTTTTTCTCCTTTAATAGTAGGCAACTGTTCATTCATTAAAAGTGATAAGAAAAGAGAAGAAATAAATAAATGAAAAAAAAAAAAAAAAAAGAACGAATAAATAAATAATAATAAAAGAATAAAAATAAATAAACAATTTAATGAATTTACGAGGACGAAAGTGAACACACATCAAACACAACGGTTTATCTTGCGTGAGATTAATATCACTTGTAGTCATAAAAATAAATAGTAAAAATAAAACAAGAAATAGAAATAAATAAAAAAACAGAAAAAGAAAAGAGAGAGAGAGAGAGAAAATTGTATACAAAATAATACGTATAAAAGTTTTCCTGGCAATGATATTAGACCGATATTGAATATAACAAAAAGCATGAAAACAACAAACACGAATTACAAATGTATTGTATAAAAAAAATATTTGCAGTTTCGAAAAAATTGAGAGGGTACTAGCTACTATATAATAATGGTTATAACCGATTATCAGATGCGATAAAAATTGACGAATGGCGATCGAACGAAGATAACCGACAGCTTGAAAATAGTGATGGATAGACTTGGACAGAGATATTAACAGAACAGATGCCCTGACCCCGACACACTCCCACTGCTTCTATGCTCGCCAAAATAAACAACCTCGGTGGTGTTAACGACGGCGAAATCGATGCCGAAATTTATGAGTTAACTGATTCGTTCGTTGGTTGGTTAGCTAACTAACAAGCAAGCTGGCAAGTAGGCAAGCAAGCAAGCAAGCAAGCAAGTATGTAAGCTAGCTAGCCAGGCTAGCTTGGTTAGACCATCGAGCGTGGTACAATGGATAAACGTGATGCCGTGACGAGAGCCAATAAGACATTCGAGGATATTCGAGGATATTCGAGCACAAGTAAGGGGCAAAAAGCAACCCTTACTGAAGAAACAACAACCCTTTTTCGTTGGCCATTCCTATTCTTCGACATATATGTCTACGTTTAATACCACGATCGAATTAAGCGAATAAGGAATTAATTTTTAATCCATGATACCTGACCGTTACTATAATTCTTGACCAGGTCAATATTTTCCAAATTTCTGCTAAAGAAAATAATGGAATCTTTTTTTTTTTTTCTTTCTTTGCGTACAATTATATCGTTACATTGTATATTACTATAGTAATTCGATAAACATTGATAATTCTATTGAAATTATAAAACCAGGAAAAAAATTTATTTTACTTTTATCTTGATTTTATTTTGATTTTAATATTATTAATTTAATATTACGAAACACGTGATTAAATCTTTATATTTCATTCTTTTTTTTTTATCGATCTTAAATCATAAAAAAAATTTCAATAAAAGAAAAAAAATATAGATCGTGGTTGTCTCAAATCACACGTGAAAATATAATATTAAATATATAAAATATATATATATATATATATATATATATATTTCAAAATTAAAATATAAAATTAATAAACGTGTAATCAAAGCTAATCTAAGTTTACGAACATATTAAAAATAAATTTTATCCGATAAATATCCCGATATCGCGATAAATGTCTATACGATAATCGCGTTAAAATTTGAACGAAAATGGAGAAAAT
>NC_060969.1:3000614-3040614 GCF_910589235.1 Vespa crabro | reverse complement strand
TTCGTCAAGGTTACTACGCCTTTTACGACTTTGGATATAACGAAAGATAAAAGGAGGGACAAACTTACAAGGAGGGGGAGGAGTGGGTTGAGGGGGTTGGTTCAAAGTTGCAATACAAATACTGATTTTGCATACAATGCTTGACGTGAGAATCGTTTAATCATGCATCTAGCACGGTTCTCGTTAATATCGATCGATAAACGAGGAATACTTCGATAATAAACTTACATATGTATATATATGTGTACGTCCACATATATATATATATATATATATATATATATATATATATAAATGTATACATATATATACATACACACATGTGTATACGCATTTTATGTATATATATATGTATTATATATATACATATATATATATACATACAAGTGTTTCTTGTCTTATTTCGACGTTGAGTTTGACGAGCTATACAAAGAGACTCTTCCTCGAAAAACATTTTCGAAAAAAAAGAAAAAATAAATGTAGGAAGAGAACTCCATGGAACGCCCTAATCATATATGATAATTTTCAAGATTAGATTTCCCTATCCATATTTTTCTTTTCTCTCTCTCTCTCTCTCTCTCCTTTTCGTTTTTTTTCCTTATTCCTTTTTTTTCTTACCTGAAGAAGTTGATATCCTCCTTAATAATAGAGTCCAAGAAAAAATAAGAAGAAACGTGAAAAATCGCTTAACTGGATCTTTCATGACTGACTTCTGTCACACACTTTTTAAATCGAACGATCACGATAATCACTTGGTTGTTATTTTTGTTGTTGTCGTCGTTGTTATCGTTGTTGTTATTATCAAAAATGTACTTTTATCACCTCTGAAGTCTCACGTTGCATCCTTCCTTTGATCTAATTAAATATAAATTTCAAATATAAAAAGAAGAAGAAGAAGTGAAGGAGGAAGAAAATTTTCGTCATGTTATTCTTATTTTGAATATAAATTAAAAGAACCAAAATATATATATATATATATATATATATATATATATATATCTATTTATATAACTTTACGAAGGTATCGTAAAATGTACAAGGATCGTAAAAGGCAACTGTGTTATATAGGTATGTATATTATAGGTACATACGATGGCGTGTAAAAGAGATCATCGCGTGAAGTGTCGTAACATTGAAAAGTATCTCTTTTCTTTAATGGAATAGTTTTCTCTTCTTTTTATCATTTTTCTTTCTTTTCTCCTTTTCTTTTTTTATTTTTATTTTATTTTATTTTTTTTTTTTTTTCATACCCCGTGAGAAAGAAAATATTTTTAGGCAAAGAAAATAAAGAAAAGAGTGTAAAAGATTAGGATTCAGATCGTACCCGATGAATGTCGTGATAAGCGATATTGAATAGAAAGAGATAGATAGATATATATATATATATATAAGGAGAAAGAGAGAGAGAAAGTGTAAATACAAAGATTAGAAAAAAAGTTATCTTACGATAATAATTTTCGTAAGACGTTAAAAAGGACGTTCGAGAATTAAATAATATATATTGTTTTTAATCGAAATTGAATTTAATCGAAAACATATAACATATATATATATATATATATAAAATTTTTCTCGAGTAATTAGATTTTCGACAAAGCTATCGATCTCCTTCATTATCGCTTTTAAATCTATCGGTAATGTCTTGAAAAAAAAATCACATTCATGATATTGTCACGATTCTATATGAGACATATCGAAAACAATGTATTTAACTAGAATCGACAACACCATTGAGAAAGTTAATAGATAAGTCATGTTAAGCTTATTCATTAAATTTTCACGATAAATAGAAAAGGGAGGGATCACTTTCAATGAATTTCTTTATATTACCTCGTCGACACTATCTCACTTATTTTTTCCTCTATTCCTTTTTCTTTTTTTTTCCTTTTTTATTTTATTACTAACGATCGATCAATGTACTCTTCTTCTTCTTCTTTCTTTTTACACTTTTTTATTAATAATCAATCGATCGACGTGAATTTTAAGTACTAAATGTTGTCCGATTTTGAAGACACTGGCAAATCGTCGTTTCATTTTCCTTTGTCTTTCTATCTCTCTCTCTCTCTCTTTCTATTTCTCTTTTTCTCTCTCTCTCTCTCTCTCTCTCTCTCTCTCTCTCTCTTTCTCTCTCGTTCTATCCTTTCGACAAAAAACGCTTGACGATCAAAGAAGAAGGAAAAAAAAAAGAAAAGAGAGAGAGAGAAAAAAAGGACAAACAAACAAAACGAAAGAATCTCGAAATATTACGTTAAAAAGAGATAGATAAAAAAAAAAAGAGAAAGGAGGATCGACGTATATAGCAAGACGTAAAAATTGTCGCGGCTTTGACGGCGTCACAGCCGATACTGAACGACGTCGAGACGCCCGCCGTTATCAGAGGAAATTTTTCGGCGCGTGCGCGTCAACACGCGTGCGCCCTAAAGGAATCGTGCACGGGGAATATATCCCCCTATGGCTGCTCTGGGAATAGGCGCGACCCCTCTTTTACACGTCGTTCCACGCGGGCCACGTTCTAATTATTGCGAGCCACAACCAGTTTTGGCCCGTCGAGGATATACATCTAATGAAACCAAAGAGCTTTCTTCGATCCTTGGAAAAAAAATGTATGTATGTATGTATGTATGTATATATATATATATATGCTGATATATTTCTAAAAAAAACATTAAAAAAATCTTATCACAATGTAGATTCGTTGTTTTAAAAGGATACGATTTTTATAAGTTATTTTATTTATTTGTTACTTTTTTTTCTTTTTTCTTTTTTTTTTTTTGATTACATCGTATTATCTTTCTGAAAAAATAATGAAAAAAAAAGAATCTTATTGCAATGTCGATTTGTTGTTAAAACGATATGATTTTTATGAATTATTATTATTATTATTATTATTATTTTAATTATATTGTATTAAAATAATATTAATATTGCGTTAATAACGTATCAATTAAAATTATTATTAATATAATATGGATAATATCCCATTGACGTCGTATGATTAAAACAAAAAGTTAATTAATTAAAATTTCGTTCAATTTTAATGAATATTATAAAACAAATATATATTATATCGTGTATAATAATCGCAATTAATATCTTTTACTTTTGATTGTTTCTGACACGTATCGTCTCGACCAATTTGTGTTTGGTTTTAATTCAATGAACGAAATTAAAGGAAAGTTTTACTGGTTAGGTTTAGGAAAGTTCTTCGGAGTTACGGTACGAATCGATCTGGTTTTCTCACCTTTGACCTGTAGCCGACAGGTGGTATTCAATTTCAAGTCGATAACACTACCTACCACCATCCTTTATTCTAATTTGATTAACACATCGATCTGTAAACGAATCTTCTTTTTCTTCTTTTATTCTTTTTCTTTTTCTATCCTGAACACGAAGAAAATATTTTTTTCCTCCCCCTATATATATATATATATATATATATATATATATTATTTTTATTTCTTATTTTCTTTAGAAACATAGTAAATGTGAAGAGATGGAGTATAGGATAGGGAAGTTAGAAGCTTACTCTCACATGACATCGTTTGATTTAAGGGCTTAGTAGTCCTACGCTTTTCCAGCTTTGCGTTCTTTTCACATGGCACTCGCTACGTACTCTGTCATTTATGATTTAGAAGGGCTTTCAACTGATCGACAAGAATGCATTTGACGAAGTGTTTTCACCACCTGCTTTTCTTATATATTTTCTCGTATAAGGGTGATCGAATATATTTTCTATAAATCTACGATAAAACTTTCTCAACTTTTCGTAAAAATAAATAAATTGCATGTATATATATATATATATATATATGTACTTTGACAAAATAAAATGTTTATTCTGAATAGAAAAAATTTGTGATTAAAAGTAACATTTGTTGGGAAATTGATTTACCTACGTATCTATAATTTATATTTACTTTTACAAACAAATCTTAAGAAAAATTATAAATTTAGAAATGTTTTTTCGACATGTAGGTACCATACCGTTAACATTATAAATTCGATCAAATGATGGAGAAATGTTAATTAATATAATTAATATATGTCGAATCAAGGAATATGAATACGCTTCTAATGAGCCAAATGTGAATAGAATCGTTCCGATAATAAATATCGTTATGCAGGTAAGTAGGTAAAGTACTTACTTTTGTGAGTTGAAGACATTGTAATGATGCATTCGATTCACGAAGAAAATAAGATAATGACCAGCTGGATAGCTGATTGGTTCTTTAGAGCAAAATAGTTAGCTTATTATTCCACTCCTTCCCTTCTACTCGTTACAACGAAACGGTCGAAAGATTAGGGTAGACCAATTCTTGTAATCCTCTTAACGCATAATGCCTGTTTCCACGTGCAAGACACGTATTATTTATTACTATTTATTTTTATCTTTGCATTATTAGAAAATAATTTATAATATCTTATCGATATAATTATAATTAATCAAAAAAGAAAAAGGAAATTTTTTTTTTATTTTTTTTATTTGTACATTTGAAAATATAATAATTCTATTAGATACATTTCAAAATAAAATAAATTTTATTACATACATTTTAAAAATCAAATAATATCATTAATACCATAAAATTTATACAAAGTCTAAAAGTAAACTTACTTTTTCCGCCATTCTTTTCTTTTCCTTTTCTCTTCATATTTTTTCTTTTCTTTTTTTCTTTTTCTTTTTTTTTTCTTTTTTCATTGTCCCTTTCGCATTGTATAAAGGTTTTCAACGCGAAGATGCTATCATCTTACAATTCCTTTCGTACGGCGAACAACGAAACGCGATATCTTTAGAAAAGAAGTCCGACGGTAACATTGTCGACTATATATACGTACATACATATACATGTACCGACAATGAGTCGAGACAATGGAACCCTTGACGGCAGCGATTAGGTATGGACAATCGATTAGTTTAGAGAATATTCCTAACTAAATTTTTCTATCTTTTTTCCTTTCTCTTTCTTTTTTTTTTTTTTTTTTTTTTTTTTTAGAAATTTCAACGAAAAACGTCTAAAATACAAGATCGTTCAACTTATATCGAGGGAAGAAAAAAAAAAAAAAGAAAGAAAAAAAAAAAGAAAAAAAAAAGAAAAAAAAGAAAAAAAAAAGAAAAAAAAAAGAAAAAAAAAAGAAAACAATAAGAATGAATTTACTTACTACCCTCGTTGTCTACACTCCGCCCGCAAAATGTATTTCTATCTATCATAGAATCATAGTGATAAACTGCAGACTGGCCCCCTCGCGTGAAATTTCGTTTTACCTGCAGCCTACTCGTTACGGGGTGGCAAATTTATTTGTTGTCACCGGACACCCTCTGTAACGTCCCCAATCACGCAATGTTAAGAATAACGCGTCAGAACGATTCACTAGGATGAAACTAATGTCTTTTGGAGTCTATGACCTAAACTTATGGAGAACAAATGTATTCTTTATCATTTCGTAAGTAACTTAATTACACTTTTATCTTTACGAGAGAAAATAAAGAACTTTTGTAATACCATTAAAGACTTTTTAATCAAAATTATATCGAGAAGGACTTAAAGATATTCTGAAGATAAGATAATTCAGCGAGTCATTTCTCTATTCTCTTTATCTTTAAAACAAAATTATTCTAATTTAGATATAATTATTAATAAAAAAAAAAAAAAAAAAAATACATTTATATATATATATATATATATATAAATATAAAAAATAATATAAATATAATTATAACAAAAGCATATATAAATATAAAAAAATAAAATAATATCATTTAAATATAATTGTAATAAAACGAATATTATATTTTTTGTCTCGAAAAAAAATGTATATATATATATATAGCCTGCAATAATAAAAGATCTTCTTAAAAAGTTTCCATTTCTTCACGAGGTATGATAACGTAATCATTCAAACAGCTTGCTTAATCATTCCGATCATTAAGATCCCTTAACAAGATTATAGTCATCGTCTGATAAAGAAAATTTCAAAAAGACAATGTACACTAGTCATGTCCCTTCGTTCTTTTGGTAAAACCCTTAGAGTTCATTGTCCCTCGTCTTCTTGGTTAATCCCTTGAAATACAACTCCCCACCCTCCATCCCGAGAAAGTAACATTTCGTCTAAGAAAATATACTTCCTTCATCCCCCTTTGCAACGATAATGGCACGTTGACGTTGGTCCCTTCTACGTATGCGAGGGGTGCATTTCAATTGAGATTCTATTTCGCGAACGTCCAAAGTCCGAATAAAAGTTCGTTGAACGAAGCTATCTTAATGGCTAAAGACAACGAGAAATTCGCCCTAGCGTATATGCCCTTGAAGAGCAATCATTCATCCATTAAGGTCATCAGTGCCGTTTCTCTTTTGTCTTATTCTATCGTATCTCCCAGTCACGTATTCTTCCTTTTTGTTTTCCAGGAATTTAAGGGAGAACTACGATGGCTCGCGCGTTTGTTTTCACAATCCTTTCAAAATGATAAATGTTAGAGAACGTGTAGGAAGCTACGTAACTATAGTTAGGCTATAGTTTGAATTTGAAAATTAATCGATTTCTCTTTTTCTTTCATAAGAACAAAAAACGTAAGTTTTTGAGCCAGAACAAGATAATTTTAATTTAATTTATTTTATTAATTTAAGAAATTTTGATCGAAGAAATACTCTCTCTCTCTCTCTCTCTCTGTTCGTCAGATTTTTTTTATCAAATTTAATATTTTTTTCTTCTTTTTTTTCCTTCGAAGATAATCAGAGGAAATATTGCGTATTGAAGAACATTAATCTCTTCTTAATCCTTAAAGTGGAAGATGTAAATTGTGAGAACTTTCGAATATCTTTTAGATAAAAAGAGATTAAACAAATCCTACGAGTTTTTTTTTTTCGGATGAAATATTTGTCTCGTGTTTTTCTTTTTCTCTTCTTTTTTTTTCACTTTCTTTTTTTGCGAATAATTTCCCCAAGAGTTAAAAATGAAAGAGTTAGTTTTTATGTCATTTTTCTTCAAACCAAAAAAATAAAGATATTTCAATCGACAAATGGAACATACCTGTATAATCTTATTACATAATAAATTTTGTAATGTAATTTAATTTTTTACTATACGAAATTTGCATGTTATCATGATAGAATTTCTTAAAAAGGTCACGGAGCTATTTAAAAGCGAAATAAAAAAGAAATCGATGTTGTCTGGCTAAACAAAACTATTTTAGGATATTCTCAGATGTTCTTCTATTCATGACAATGTTTCCTAAAAGATGTTAGTTTGATCTTCGTCGAATGGGAAACATTGGTGAGTCAGAGACGTAGAATCATCCCCTTGAGATTTCATGGCTATGTACCTATACAACGTATATACAATGTATATATATATATAAGCAAACATGTGTATATATGTGTATGTACATACAATTAAGAAATTCCTATATCAACGTCGAATATATATATAAATACATATATATATATATATATATATATATATATATATATATATATATATGTACATATGTAATATATACGTAGATATGAATCGATTATTAAGAAATTAGTTCATTTGAATTTATTATTTATATGGAATTAGTTTATTATATAATTCGATATGATTAAGTTGTTGCCAAAAGCAATTTCCTTTTTCATTTTTTTTTTTTTTTTTTTTTTTTTTTAATTATATCCTATACATCGAACACAATATTAGATATTTTTATCGAAAACTACTTAATCAACATCTATTTCATCCGACGTGATTAAATTATTATCAATGACACGACCTCGAAAATCACTTAATAAACCCTAATAAACTCCCTTAAAGCGAGATATGTTACGTGCTTAAACCAAAAGCGTTCGAATTATCGTTTATTTCGGGCAATATCATTAATTACGAAGCGATCTGAATTAATGTCACGAGTTGGACGTATGATCAAGCTTCTAACGTCATACGAATACGTCAAATAATTTCATTGATATGATAAACGTCGTGTTTACTTCTCCATAGAAATATTCCTTAATTATAATAAAAACGTTCTTTTTTCAATTTAATTAAATTTCATTGACGTCGGAATTATTTTTTTTTTTTTTTTTTGATACGTATCATAAGCGTAGAGAATTGGAACTTAAAAATAAAAATAAAAATAAAAATAAAAAAAAAAAAAAAGAAAAAAAAATAAATAAAACAGAAAAAATTATAAATGAATAATATCTATTTCCAATTCATTATCAAAACTTGGCGTTCTAAATTTACAAAAGCGAAAAATAATAAAGCCGTAATAAAAGAATAAATAAAATAAAAATAAAAATAAAAATAAAAATAAAAGATAAATAAATTGTTCAATTCAATTTTAATAAATGCTACATTATTCTAGTAAAATATTTTCGTGAAAGTGTTAATAAAAAAGAAAAAGAAAAAAAAAAAAAAGAAAAAGAAAAAAGTAAAAAAGGAAAAAAGAAAAAAGAAGAGACCATATCATCAAATTTTGTTCAATCTTTGTCATCTAATTTGGAGACGTTTATTCATCGAAAAAATTTGTCGGTTGCATGGTCAAGGTAACGCGACGTCCCGCAGTCTATTACTTTCCTCTTCGTTACGTCTCTTTCGGTGATAATATCGTTTGCGTTATTACAAGCCAGCAGCTATTATCGTCGATGGGATTGGACGCAATTCAGGCGTGAGAGAAACTTGCACGCGTGCGTAAACTCGTGCGCTCTTCGTCGTCGATGGAGTCCGTGTGTATACAATTGATTAAGCGATAAATGACGTTAAACGTCAGAGTGGGTTGTCAAGACGTATCCGAAAACTTTACGCCTGATGGATATTATAACTGCAAGGGTGTTTATCATGCGATGAAATGTCCTTTTTTTTTTTTTTCTTTCTTTTAGTTTTTCTCTATTATCCTTGATATAACTTAATAATAGTAATAATAATAAAAAAAAAAGAAAAAGACAAAAAAAAACATCAATCAATATTTAACAAAATATTTGCTAGAATGAAAATGACTACAATAATCCTACGCGATCGTATCATATTTTTTCTTAATTGTCTCGTCCAATTGCCTTGATATTTCGTATATACGTCAAGCAAAAAAAAAAAAAAAAAAAAACATCTTTGCGCTTGCTAAAATAATTTGTATCCTACCTTTTCCATAATTGAATTTGACGTAAATATATGTATTATATTTTTCTTTATATCCACTAGACAAATTATTTAAACGATAATTTTTAATTAATATTTATTATTATTAATGAGTCGTTCGGAGGCCAAAGCGTTTAATAAAATCTTTTTTTATTTCTTAGTAATTATATCTTAAAATCATTAAATGAGAAAAACTTTTATGATCATTGAATCATAAATAATTTATAATATATATTGGACATTTATTACGTATTATTTTATTATCAACCGAGACAACCGATTTTTATTAAGAGATAAAAGTCGTATCTATCTATCGTCGATAATATATCAACCATGATACGTCGATAATTTAGTTCGTTACTTTCTTCATTATCGATTGCATGGAACTATTGTAAAAAGATCTATGATATCGATAATTAATTAGAGAAAAATTAATTTATAATTAAATGTGATAGTAATATATGAAAAGTATTATGAAAAAAGATTAATAATTTTAATTTCAAACTTTTCAGTGCATTTCTCTAAAAGAAATCATTTCTTAATATTACCTAATTTATGAATTTGTTTAAATATAATTAGCAAAATTTAAGTGACATAATGTTTAAGTATAATCAAAAAAGGAAAGATTTGGAAATTGCACTGATCATATCCAGCCATTCGCCCGGTAGTACTTGCGTTACAATATTTACTATTAGATTTCGATAGATCGCAAGTAATACCGACCCAGATCTCACCACGTGGAGGTTGCTGCAACTGGAGATCCACGGGCTAAAATAACATATTAATTAGTCACGTTTAATGAACCTCCTCTCGACCCGATCGTAGTCGATCGAGGGTTCATCAACCATGACTTTGCCCTAACCTACCCGAGAGAAAAAGCGTGGGTTATTTATTGATTACCTTAAAAATATATTTAAAAAGTTCTACATATCTATCTTAACATAATTGATCAACATCATTTGGACATATAATTTGTATATCCCGGGAATATACAAAGTACATGTACTTTATAATTACTACAATGCTACATTTATTATTAATAAATACATCATTGATAAATCTAACATTTTCATGAATTAAAAATTAAATAAGATAATTGGGGAAATTATGAAAAATATATTGTGTTAATTCATAGATAAATGTCGTTTTACTAACGGCATTTATTCATGCATCAACTCAATATACCCACGTTTTTTAAACTATCTTAAAAACTAGGTACCTTAGAAGCCAGATGCAACCCAGATGCAAGCCTTAATAGTACTATTAAAATAAGCATTTTAAAGCGTAAAAAATAAAGCATAAGAATCCCAACATACATCATACATCACATTCATACTTATAAATTAATATACAAAAGAATTTTAATGACATATACTTAAACAATTTGTAAGATAATGTATGAAATTGTTCTGAATTAGTAACATATAATTTTGTCAGTACACCTAGGTTTAAACTTTATCAAACTCTTTCAATGCCAATTTATTCATCATCAATTACCTGAAAAATTAAAAATAGTATGTACACAAAACAAATCTTAGAAACAAACAGAATAAAAATACAAACGTATGTAATTTTATTCTGTGCCTATCAATATTATTAATAAAAAAGCAAACCATACACAGATCCATGGAACAATTGAAGTTGCAGACCTAAAACACAAATTTTTTATTAATTAAACATTTTACTAATAAATATCTTTAAAATCTTTGGTACATCCCATAAATATTTAAAAACACACATGTTACAGTTAATATTGAAATTATATATATATATATATATATTTATTACAGACTGTAAATGATTAAATTTAATTCTATGTTTGCCTTCAGAAATGCATATATATATTTAACAACAGCCATTTTAGAGGCTCTAATACGCGAAAATCGATAAAAACTGATGCTGACAAATCCAACGATGGTCACCTGTAACAAAAAGAAAATATATTAGTTATAGAGTCAATGTATAAAAGCATGAAATATAGCACGTCCACTTGACGTACCAATACGTAGATGCACTTTTCAATTTAATTCCCTATATATCTTGTACAAATCCCTATTTCATATTACAATAACACCAAATTTAAACGCGAGTTATCAATCAAATTTAATCTAATAATACGTGAATCTAAATATTCTTGACTCTAACTAACTAAGAACTTGTGCATCTTTTGGATGATTCGAGCACGAACTTTACGTGCCAAAGAGATGAAATGATCCATCATCTCCAATTAAAAAAAAAATTAATGACGAGCAAAATGACAGCGTGGTAAAAAAAGAAAAATAGAAAAATATGATAAGACTACGAGCTATTATTTCAGAGGAACATATTATGATCCTCTGAAAAAATGACTCGTCGTCGATAGTTGCCCTCTTGAGCCACATATTGTGGGGGCCTCTTCGGCATATAGCCTCTTCTTTGCTTCGTGCCCTAACCACTGCTTTATGGCATTCCCTAAATGCAACGCATAAAAAAAAAATTAAAAATAAAAACTTATTATACACTTGATGAACTATCCTAGTCTGTGGACGATCAATGGATCGAAATAATCCAACAATCGTACGCATTTACACAGACACATTTACTCGAATGCCCAAGCAGATATTTATTCTAATCGATGAACCTATTACTAACACTTCGCCTTGGAACAATTAAAAAGTATCGAACAAAACTAGAAAATCTATGATACGTCATATGGTCTTTTATCTGACCACTCTTACTTCGTATCTTTATTACTTTTACTTTACCATATATGTATAACGAAACTACGAAAGAGATTGCGAAGTGTTAATATACTTAAGACTAAGTATCCAACGCGTTAAAAAATCTTTGCTATTTCGAAAGAAATGCAAAGACTTTTAAATTGTTTGATACTGATATATCTCGCAATACAAAGCATCAGCAAAATATGGAAAGAAAAAAAACACTCATGTTGAATAATTCTAAGATTTGCTGAAACTATGCATAATATCCGGAGACGGAACTTTCCACTCCTGAGTGGACATTAGATTTTGCGTCTTATCCGGCCCTTCCTACTTAAAATTAAAGATACATTCACACAGAAAAGTATGCTACCTGCCTGCCTATAACCTATATTTAAAAAATAGCAAGACATTCATTCCAAAACACACACTCCACGATTCTCTCACATACCGCCAGGGTGCAAAAGCCTACACTAGAGAGTATGCCCCGGGGCACCTCCGACACCCTAGCTCAACCACGTTTTTCTAGCTTACATACTAAGGTGGGTACGTACCAATTGCTGTAATCGACAGTCAAGGCTAATGATTATTGCGTAAATGACTAAGGCAAATAATACTAGTACATACCAGTATATACGCATACTAGTAATATACGAGTATTTCCACACATAATATGTGATAACTCTACTATGCAAAACGATATAAATGATAATGTATATTATTATATTAGTGTTTGTATTTATTTAGAAGTTATCGCGAAACAATGTACAATGCACCACCTGACACGCACATACAGATGCAAGATACATCGTGCGCAATCACTAACTCAATGACTGTCGCCAATAAGGGAGAACTTAAAACTAAACCCATACGAACTGTTTCTCACTCATACGAGTAACACCTGGGTTCACGCATAAATGAGAACGCAGAAAGTACAGGGGGAGAAACGGGAATTAGTTTATTAGAAGCTGAAAATCCTGATCTAAACATTAGATTAACTTAAATAATATTCTTGAACTTACGAACTGTGACTCTACAAGTCTCTTTGTTTTTTAAGCAATGACTCGAATTTTCACTTTTAAAAGCAATGACTCTACTCGACTTTTCTCTTTCAAAATCAATGACTCTATTGAGACTTTTTTTTATCAATAAAATTGACTGACTATTTAATAATATTTCATGCAATAATAATGAAAAAACCTCGGACGACTCCTTTTAACAAGTAGCCATTCTAATCAAAGAACAAGATCATGATTCACCACTTGTTTTCCAGAATCTATCCGTCGCGTTTGTCTTCTTGCACATTTTTTTGTACATCGATATATCCAAATAAACCGTGATTGAATAGACTATGGACGAAACAATGCATGTAATATAAAACCATATCACATGCTTTTTTCCACGAAATCGGGTAAATGAATGCCCGATTTCACCACTAACATCACGAACAAATACGATCAAAAAAGTGCTTATTAATAGCACTGTTAATTAAACGACTCGAACCGATGATACAAGAAGACCCTATCCTGAGCTAATATAAAAATAGGCATGCACAATAAATGGACAAATATACCACTCATGAGTAAATCCAAAAGAGGAATTACTCATGGTCATGCTCGTCAATAATTTATTAACAAAATTACAACCAGTAACTCGTACCGATTCGGACCTTTCGTCCTCGGTATGATTGAGCACCGGAGGGACTTTAAATTTGTTCACTCACTACTTAAGAAGTTCTCTGATGGCTCCAAAACACTCGTCCACATTGGTCCAATCGAAATTGAAGACAGCTGATCCGTAAGAAGTTAAAGAAAAGGTAGGTCGACATTAAAGAAGGTTGACATCGAAGTTTGAAAATGAAGTACCTCCACGTTGTTGTAGAATGATAAGTACATGATCACAACGATGATCTGTAAAAGAACAATAAACAAATTTTTATTAAATTTATTGCAATAAAAAAGTTGTGAAATTATTAACTATGAAATCTAAAAATTTTTACTTACCAATATTATTCTATGAAAGAAAAGTTTTAATTTTTCGATAATCTTCAATGATGCACTGATTCTAATACGCGAACAGTCTGTGTGACTGTTTAAAAAGAAAAATAATACTTTATACGAACAAACCCTAAATTTATGACTGACTGCTTTGCTCGCAGTCAATTTAAGTACATATATTTCTAAAATTGTAGTCGCGAAACGCGGGTGTATTCAAATTAACGAACGAACGATGATTCTAATTCGCGATTTTGATTTTATTTATACGATACAACACTCCAACAATTGCCACGCGCACGATTGCAATGATGATCTGAAAAAGTAAAAAAACCAAAGTTATTAGTATTATTGTTAAAATGAAAAAATTGTTTTAATTATTAAGAAAATGTTTAAGTAAGGAATTTACTTACTGGAGTCTTTGTTGATCCTTTGCACGATGAGCATCCTGCCCCAGGAAGATGATGAGTGATCCCTCTTTGGTTTGAGCTAGAAAAAAAAAAAGAAAAAGAAAATTATTAGTATCATTGATATAAAAAAAATCATTAAAATTATTGAGGAAACATTTAAAAAAGAAATTTACTTACCCAGAGCCGTTGTTGGTCCTTGCACGATGAGCATCCTGCCCTAGGGTGATGAACATGCACTAACACTGATTCTAATTCGCGGATTTATATATTGAATTTAATTTTATTTAATAAGCTTATTTAAATATAAATATAAATCAAAAATATTACGAACAAACACTGACTCTACATCGCGAATTTATACCGAATCTATAAATTTTATTTAATTACTTTTTATTTATTTTTTTATTTATTTTAATTTAATTTAATTATAAATCAAAATATTGCCAACAAACACTTCTTCTTTTCAATAAACACTGATTTTTCTTTTATTTAAGAAACACAACACTTGATTTATTCACTATTTTTCACACAAGAACAATGGTAATCTGAAACAAAAAATAAAAACAGTATTATTAGTATTTATTATTATTATAATAAAATGTTATTAAAATTATTGAGAAAATGTTTAAGAAAGACGTTTACTTACCCACAGAGATTGTTGGTCCTTGCACGATGAGCATCCTGCCCCAGGATCATGAAGAATATGCACTAACACTGACGACAATTCACAAATTTATATTAAATCTAATTATATCTAATCTGCTTATTTGAATGTAAAAAAATAAATAGCAACGATACGAACAAACACTGACTCTAATAATTTATAAAAACAGAAAAGCTGAAACATACAAGAGATTAAAATATTTCCTGTAAATCATTTCTGAAGGCAAAATATTAGAGAATATATTATCTAAAAATATCAATCATAATGAATATCTTATGAATTTAATTTTTGATTTGATTATGAAAATTCAAACGATTGAAAGCTAAGTATTTTTGAAATGTACCAAAGAATGCAGCCATTTGCTCGATAATGTTTGCTTTGTATCCGAAGATACAAACTCAAGCAATATCAATTGCCCAGGTCTCACCACACGGAGGTAGCTGCATACGGAGACCCAACTGTTAATAAAAATCTAATCAATTTTCTACAATAAAACAATAATTGAAGCAGTAAATACAATTTCCTACAATATTAAATTAATCATGATGAAATTAAAATAAAAATATTCCTTAATAAAATACGTAATTAAAACGAAATCAATCGACGCTTTTCGTAGGTCTTTACACGTCGGAGTACTGTATAGAAATGAAGATATCTTTCTTATCCTTGAGAGAGTCGAACGACCGAATGTTTTTGTTTTACTCTCGACCGGAAAATTTCCTGGAAATATACAAGCTAATGCCTATGCCGAATATTACCCATTTCTCTTTATTAGGCCTCGCGCAATGTCATTCCAAGGAGACAAGCTTACTTGTACTTATACGAGGTGAGGATCGTATATAAATTCGGCGTATTTGATGACGTATTATTCTCGCTAGTTAAATTCTTGGAATTGTGAAAAATATACCACCATGTTAAACAGGATCATATTAAAAGTGTGCGTGTGTGTGTCCCTGTATATATGTACGGAATACCTATCGATGGTATACTTCCGTGCGTTTGCATATATATATATATATATGGAAGATATATGTATATATATAATATGTATATGTATATATGTATATATATAATATGTATATATATAATATGTATATATATATATATATGTATGTATGTATGTATGGATATACTCATAAACGTATGAAAATTGAATATAATACAAGATATCGATCGATTACAATTATAAATACAAAATTATTGTATACGATATTGTTTAAAAGCGATTAATATATCGATATTATGAAAATAAAGCAAGAGAAAATATAAGAAAATGTATGACGCGATAGTTCCCTTGGGTGATCTACGAGATCGATTTTATTTTCGCGAATATCCTTCGAACGAGACGACGTATCGACTTGTTAACGCGGCCTCATAAAAATCGCTTTTACGGCTATCGATTGATATATTGGAAGAGGGTGTACGTTAGAATAAAATATGCTAATTACCTGTAATTATGCGGAGTGACGAAACACCGTGGCACTTGTAACCGTTTCCAAGATGGAGAGGAGACCACCAGCAAGGAAGACAATTGGACCCCGTAGATCAAGTACCTCGCTAGTCAAATCAAATATTAATTATCTCAATTAAAGATAATTAATAATATAATAATAGTACGTCGATAATATGATATGAATGACAAATGTAATTAATTCGAATTTCAAACATAGACAATAATTATCTAATGAAATAATTATATTTTCTAAATAAATAGAAACGTCAAATAGATACACACTTGAATCACGTACACGTAAATGATCCCTATGTTTTATACATTACGTGCGAAATAATGAGCTATTGTTAAATTGAAATAATTCGATGTATTTACATATTTACATGTATATTTATATACATATATATATATATATATATATATACGAGTATATTTATAAATATATTGTAAGTATTTAGAAGAAAAATAATATTTCGTTGAATTTTTATTTATACATATCGAATAATTACAATAATTATTATCGAAATAATGTATCATGAGACGTTAATAATTGTACAGAATCGAGAATATGGTCGAGAGTATCGAAAAGGAAGGAACGAAGAAGAAACGATACATATCTAAGTAAGTATATTAAAGAGAACTAATTATATCGAAATGTATATAGACGACGGGAGTTAAACAGGGAGCACGTAAACTATGGCATATATTTTCGGTAAGTATTAACCTATACATATCCCATGTAGTCGACTGGCATACTAATTAATATTATTTCGTAGAAAATATCTGTAGTCTATGTGAAATCAGGCGATGAAAAAAGAAAGAAAAAAAACTCTCTCGAACATTTTTACACACATACATAGACAATGCGCACACATGCAAATAAATATGTAAGCTCGATGCAACGCACCGGCACATTCGTAATAATTCTCTCTCTACATATACACACACATATATATATATATATATATATATGCGTATATTATGAATTCTTCGAAAAGTTCGGAGCTTTCGATCGCATTATATAGATTCTTAGGTTATGTTTTCACATCTTTCACAATTATTTAGGAAATATGTAAGAAATGAAATTTAACGATAGTAATCGTTGATCCTTCGTACGACAAACATATTCTTATCTCAGTATAAAAAAAAAAAAACGACGTACTAACCACACTGATTCTAATTCGATGCACTACTGTTCTATGTCGTAAAATTCTTGAAAATCTTTGAAAAATGCAATTTCATATTGATAAGGGATACGATAAAAAGTGTGTTTGTTTGTTTGTTTGTGTATGTGTGTGTGTGTACAGTATATCCGTAATGTATGCCTTTGGATATATTTGAAAATCAACATATCAATCGATTGCAACTATAAATGCAAAATTATTGATCGGTGCGTCGTTAATAATAAGAGATAATTATTGATATCGTAAAAATAATGTGAAATAATTAAAGAGAAAAAAAAAATATACGACGCCGTAATTAAACGATGTGATGTATGAGAAATCAATTGAGCGGAATTTGTAATACGCAGTCATTGAAAAATAAAACGCGTATTATTGTAATATATTAAATGATACGTACCATTTGCTTTAATCGTCTGCAAGGGTTAATGATTTATTGCATTATATGATTAAAGCAAATGATATTAAATTTAGACACATTAAATGTCCAATGATTGACATGTACAAAATCTTTCAATCGTTTCATACTCTTTTTGTTACGATTCTTGATAATAGCCTGCTATATCTCCAGGAACATTAGTTTTACGTGAAAACTTTAATTTTCGTAGTTCTAAATCATTTCAAGGTTATGTCATAGTACATACATGTCCGAATATATTTTTTATAAAATTAATATATAAAATATGAATATTGACTTTTGATTGTTTTTTGTTTAATTATAAAAATATTTTTGTATGTTCACAGGTGATTGTTAACACTCAAATGACAATTTATTATATGAAATACGTAAATTATTTCGATTTATTCTTGCTCAGTTATAATATATTTTTGATGTTATATATTCACAGATGATTATTGATTTATTACAATGAAATTCGTATGTTATTTCGATTGCATCTTGCTTAATTATAAAATGGTTTAAATGTTTTATATTCGTAGAGACGTTGTATATCATAGAAAGAAATGATTTGTTTTATAAAAAATAAAATTATTTCTATTTCGTTATAGACGATATTTTTAATAATATTATAAATTATTTCTTTCGAAATAATATATATTGAGTATAATGGATAATTTTTTTTTTTTTTATATAAGATATGTATATGAATTATGCATATGATAAACGTTTCCTTTTAATTTTGATTTCAGGATAATTTACAACGAAGGACGTGCTAATGTATCAATGTTGATTTAATGATAATAAAATATTATATGAAGGGATCTACTTTTTATCAGGTATGTACGTAAGATCGATATGAAATGGATTTATAAATTTTTCTTTTAATTAGGATCGATTAGAAGAAATATTTTTGCGATTGCAAAATTTTCATTGATATTTTATATTAGAGAAAAATGTTCCCAATCATTTTCATAGATTATCCATTCATACGTCACGTTATCTACATAGTTTTTTTTACACGTTTATCGACATTCGTCTACTATGCAATTGTATTAGTCGATAAAGTAGTATTATTCGCTGACGTTATAGTTTCGTATTTACCATTCGAGGGACAATATATTACATGCTATGATAAAAGATAGAATTGGTAAAAATCTTGTGGATAAAACAAGGTCGATAAAACAGTTAAAAGTCGAAATAATTCATAAAGTGCACAGAATGTATGTACATACACACACACACACACACACATATATATTTCCTCTTACTTTTTCCTTAGCTTTCGTCATTTTTCAAATTCTCCTTTGTAATAAAAATAATAACGAAAGGCAAAGAAGAGAAGCAATATAAAAAGAAAATCTATCTTTTAATTAATGTAATGATTATACGAATATTTTTATTTCATTAGAAAAGAAAAGAGAGATAAAAAAAAAAAGGGGTGAGAGAACAGCAGACGCATATGAATTTACCAGAGAATTTTATTTATTTTATTTCTTTTCTCTTCTTTCTTTTTTTTTTTTTGTTTTCTTCTTCTTCTTCTTTTCTTCTTTTCATCGTTATTTTCTCATAAACATTTTCTCATATTACGTTAACTCTTTCGCAAACGCATTTCACGTTCTTAGATCATTTTAACCCCGTCGAGGTCGTTGTACTCGAGCATGGAAAAATCCACGACACGACGCTTATTAATTTTCACGCGCATACTCTTAACGTTTACACGCTGGCGAACACACGTACTTCGAAAGCGTATTCCGTGGTACAAGTCCTTGTTGCTCGGTCGCATAACTTTGCATAGCAATCGAGCTGTGTGGAACTCTCGCTCTATTTGCCACGATCCGGGACTTTATAACACGGACTAGAGATTAAACTGAAGGAAATAGAGTTAAAGAAAAAGATATTTATATACATATATATAATAAAAATATCGATTATATGGTAAAGATATTATATTTGTTATATAGCAAAATGTATCGTATATTTTATTTTGATCGACAGTTTCGTTATTTGCTTTGGGAGAAATAAAAAAAAATTACAATGATATATATATATATATATATATATATATATATATATATGTATGAAATTATTTTGTAAGATATAACATAAATAAAAATGTTCAATCAATATCTTTAAAATTTACTAATCTACTTAATGCTACATGTATTATCCGTTGTAACGGATGGCCGTATAATCTGGAACGGAACAAAGTTGCGTTCTAAGTTCATGGAGGAAGTTAATCTAATGCCTAAACATCACGTAAGTTTGGATGTTTATCTTTCTGGCAATATTAGTTAGCTCTTCCGCAATAAGGATGCACTTCATATATATATATATATATATATAAATATATATGTGTGTATATACATATACGTATATATAAATATATTTCAGATAAGTTGAGCTATGAAACGTATATATTTATAACAGAGATGAGAAAATTGACAATCAATTAAAATGATCGTCAGAGACTTTTATTCAAAAAAAAAAAGAAAAAAAGAAAAAAAAGAAAAAAAAAATTTAATTACAATTAATCAGGACAAATTTCTGATGAAGAGAGATTACGATCATACTAATTAACCAGGACTGTAGACAACCTGTAATAACTCTCTTATCTTAATGTACACGAGCTTGCATTAGATCGTCCAACGGGATAAGTATTGCCACAACATTAAGCTGTTATCGCTTAATTTACCGTGAAATCCCATTAACGAAGAAGCAACTTTTCTATTTTAATGTATTTTCTAACAAGAAAATGTCCAAAAATTGTTTCTTTCGAACGATTAAACAAATATTATTATTATCAAAAGTATATATAAATTTTAACATATACGTAGATATATATCTATATATAAATAAAATACTTGACGATATAATTACATTGAATTTTTCTAATATCGTTAAAAAAAAAAAAAAAAAACAAAAAAAAAGAAGAAGAAGAAGAAGAAAAAAAAAGAAAGAAACAAATTAAACAAACTATGATACGCAACAATCAAACATTTATATATATGATAATAAATTCTAACTATGAAATAAAAATTAATAATAAGAAATTGATTATTACACTTTTTTTTTTCTTCTTTCATTTTTAAAGAGACTTAATATTTATTTAGACGGATTTTTATTAGAAAGAAGATCTTTTCTTTTTTTCATCTTATAATTTTACTTTTTCGTCTCATTCGAAACGATAACAATTAATCGATGATATTAAACATAATGATATATATACACACACACACACACACACACACACACAAACACGCGCGCGCGTGCGCACGCCCTCACACATAAATTATATATGTACATGAATTAAATCAACTTTGATATTCTCCGTTAATATTATAAAGAAAAAAAAAGGAAAAAAAAGGAAAAAAAAAAAAATTCACGAAACGGAAAAGGTTACGAAAGAAAATGCTATCTATTATTCTAATAGCAAACTAGTTAGAAAAAAAATATTATATCGTACGTTTACAACGTCCAATTGTAGAATTCGCGTAGAATGAATCGCGCTCAAGTGCATCGTTTGTGAACGGCTAAACTGGAAGGGGTGGGGGGGGGGGGTTAGGGAGGGTGGCGGGAAGAATTGCAATGGAGAAACTGCATTCCGTAGAGATAACATACAACAACGAGGAGGGAACCATCGGTGTTATCCGGTATAATGATTTGCTTGGTGGAACTTCGCCAAGTGGGTCATCCTTGTAATTGTTGTCGCTTTGCTTGTCTTTCGAGAGTCGCGTTTCCAAACGAAATGCAATTATCATGGACCAAAGAGAATCGACAAAGTGTTAAATCTATCCAATTCGATCAATTTAAATCTTTCTCTTTCATTTCCTTTTTTATATTTTTGTTTCTTATTGTGCCTTTTTTTTTTTTCTTTTTCTTCTTTTTATTGTTATTACTATTATTTTGTTTTTTTTACGTGTCTCTCACTCTCTCTCTCTCTCTCTCTCTCTTTTTATTTCTTTCCAATCGTTTGCTTTGATTCTGCGTTTCTTTCTGTCTCGTTTCTTCTCGTATTTACTTTTTTTTTTTTTTTCTTTTTTTTACACTGTCGTAATAAAGTTATCGAAGTGTTTTATATGACTCGGGATAAAAGTGCAATTCTTTTGTTAGATTTTTATTAGGAAATTGACAAAAGCGTAACGTTTGTCAGGTACATCCGACGAAAAATATTTCACAGCCGAATACACGTTCACTCATTCTATCGTTCTCTCTTTTTCTTTCTCTCTTTTTCTCTCTCTCTCTCTCTCTTTCTCTCTCTCTCCCTCCTTTCATACTGTTCGTGTATCAAAACGTAATAAAAAAGTATGTGTATATTTATGTATATATATGTGTGCATGTATGTGTGTCTGTATGTGTGTATATACATATATATAATATATATGTGGATATGTGTATGTATCTCATTTTTTTTTTTCTTCCAAAAATATATCATAGATATAAATCTTTTTCGTCTAATCTCTCGTGCGATCATCTCGTGCTACGCTAAACTCTGCGGCGATGCCCTTACCGGTTTTGGATATAGGAACGTTATGATGATACAAACTGAAAAAAAGAATGATCGTTAAAGTGTTTAATAAAATTAAATATTTTTTAATTCTAAATTACCAATTGATCGTTTATATTTCATCATAAATATATATATATATATATATCTGTTTCGTAAGATCTAAGATATTAATTGTATTATTTATAATCAATGATCGATCTTTATCATTAAAAATAAATAACTTTCGTGATACTTATCTTATCTAAAAATAGATTTATTTTTATTAAGGAATATGTATCGGATAATCAGTAAAGATATATCAAAGATATTACCTCGTTAATATATATATTTATAGGTATTACACGTGTATCGATAAAAAAAAAAAAAAAAGAAAAAAAAAGGAGAAAAAAAGAGAAGAAAAAAATTTTTAAGAAATTCGAATGATTCTCAATCGTTATAAATTTATCATTATATGTATTATGTACCGTAAACGTTAAATATATTAGAATATATTTTATTAATATTATTTATTATAATTGAATCGTTAATATCGATCGAATGATCGTAATAAAGCAAGGTCCTAATAATAATAATTAATGTGAATCAAAAAATGTGTTAATCGATATAAAGGCAGGGAGAGGGAGGGGAAGGGGGAAGAAAAACAAGGAGAGAAATATTTTAAATGAATAGATATTTAACTTACTTATGAAAAAACAGCCAAGACCGAGGAAACCTGCGAGACACTCGAAATCAAGAAGTGCTGAGAAAATAACATTCCCCAATGCGACTCCTAAGTTTCCGGAGGACGTGATGATACTCATACTTGTGGCCCTTAAATTAATGCAACCATTCGGTTAACGGAGCACGTCGCGAACCTCTTGCATTTATAATAGCTTTTTATCTATCGTTATTCCAGTGGAATGTTGCCCCCATGATAGTGAAAAGCGGAAGAATGAAGGAAAGAGCCAAAAAAAAAGAAAAAGAAAAACAAAAAAAAAAAAAGAAAAAAAGAAGAGATAAAAAGAAATGAAATCTTTCTCACCCCCATCTCCTCTCTCTCTCTCTCTCTCTCTCTCTCAAAGATATTCTTATACTAAGGCGGGGGGAGAGGCAGGAGGGGGAGGGGAGATCAAGAGAAAGATATGTAAAAACGATTAGACTTATTTTATACTCCTAGGTATAATTATTATTTTTATCAAGAAATTTCTGTCTCCGTAGAGTTCGTTTAAAATTTCGAAAAAAAAAAAAAAAAGAAAAAGAAAAAAAAAGAAAAACGTTCCGATCTGATATGAAAGTTTAAACGAATAATTAAATGAACGAATTGCTGCACATTGTGTTCATAGAAATTGATATGAAAAGATTGTGTTCATTCATTTATTTGTTCATTTATTTATTTCTTTTTTTTTCTGAAATTCCAAATTACTCGAAATATCGAAGGGCAATTAATTTTTCGCGTAAGAATGACGAAGAAAGGGATTTGAGATGAAAATGAGGGATTATGATCTTGATCGAATCGTTTGAAACATTGTTAATGGTTTTATAATAAACGTTTATAGTTTTATTTACGAGGTATTACCTTAACGGTATAGGAATAACGTCGGCATTCACCGCGTTAACGACATTACTCGCTATTCTTGATGTCACGATAACGGCGGCTGCTAACGTCAGCATATAGGGAGGTGCCTGTGCCCAATTTATTCCAAAACTGCTTGCCAGCGATATCAGGAAGGCCGCAACTGCAACAGTAGTATCTGTTAATCTACGAATTAAATTCAAGATGTTATTCGATTCGTCATTGTCCTTCATAATGAAACCATTAATTATATATATGCATTACTAATATGTTTTGTCACAATGTTAGACAGGCGTTCTAATTAATATGAATTATAACAAATGTGATCGTTCGTATATCGATATATCTAATTTAATCGAATGAAATTTTAATAGAATTTTTATAATGGACGATCAATATAACGATATATTATTTTTAACGAACGTAAAATAATTATTAAATAAATTAATAAATATATGATTATATGGATACATGAGAAAGAGTATCAAAGTCAAAATTATTCATAATAAAAGTAAAATAAATGAAACGTCGTAATATATTAGGCATATTGTCCTTCCTTTTTTCTGTTCTTTTTCTTTTTTTTTTTATTTCCCTTTTTTTTTTTTTTATCCTTTTAATAACACAAGTAAATTTCTTTCCCTGACAGAAGATACTTTTCTAATGGAATTAAATAAAATTGAGAAGTTTTCTGTCGAGATAATATGCTATTATTTACGAAAAAAAAAAAAGAAAGAAAGAAAAAAGAAAGAAAGAAAGAAAGAAAGAAAGAAAAAGAAAATCCAAAAGATCAATTTTTACGTTCAAAATTTAACACTTGCGTTATACTTCAAATAATATAAGTGTTTTCCCGTTTTATTAATAATTCCGTGACTGGGATATACTCTTTCGTTTATCTATCAAAGAGATATAAAATATAATAATTTCTAATTATAATAAATATGAAAAAAGTACTTACATAATATCATTTGCTTTCGTAATCTCGTCGTCATTAGAAATCCCATAAGGAAACTGAAGAGAACGGCGGAGGATGCAATTATCGTTGAATTTTGATAAACGACAGGATTGATTTTCCACTATGATTAGAAGAAGAAGAAGAGGAAGAGAAGAGAATAAAGAAGAAAATCAGAGAAGAAGAAAATATTATATAATAAATATATATATATATATATATATATATATATATATATATATATATATGTCAATCAATAACAAAACATAAAAGATAATGATACAAAAACAATTATATTATTTTATTAATGAAGCATTTTTAATTACGAATATGAGTCATTTAACGAAGAATACATAATAAGTCTATTATCAGTTGATCAGTGATATCTTTGTGTAAAATAAAGAGTATATATATATATATATATATATATATATATATATATATATCTTCGTAATTATTATGCATTTCTCGATCAAGAGGAAAAATAAAGAACCTACCTCGAAGCATGCATCGTCAAAGTTTGTACTGTTTAAATATAATCTGCCTGGTTTAGCGGCATGACGATCCAACATTTCACATATCGTTGGAGCTCTTCCGACAGGTTTCCAATGCTCGTAATCATAGTTACTTAAAATCATGAACATATGTGGGACCCATAATCTCATAGTATTAAAACTGAAAGAATATATCAAAACACGTTGATCTTTATAACATTAACAAAGCATTTCATTTGTACGGTATATATATCTTTCTCTTTCTCTTTCTTTAGGAATTAAACGTTTTATAATATCAAAAAAGTATTCACGATTAAAATTAATATTTTTTTTCTTTACGTTTATATCTTACGTATTAATTGATAATGTTGTTGTTGTTGTTGTTGTTGTTGTTAACGAGTAAATATGATTATTATTATCATTATCCTTATAATAAAGTAAAGAAAGAAAAAAAAAAAAGAAAGAAAGAAAGAAAGAAAGAAAGAAAGAATGAAAGAAGTAATAACGTGAATGATTGGTCAAAATAAGGTTTCTCATTGGATTTTACTTACCCGAGCATACTTCCAAATTGTAAGAAAGTTACGTAAGAGAAGGCTGGAAGATAAGGCGCCGAGAACAAGAGTTTAGTGTTGTAAAGGTCGATTCGCATTTTTTCGAGGCTCGCCCTTAACGTCGGCCGTGATAATTGCGTCTTCTGGACGACCAAAGCTTTTATCTGGAAAACGAACGTGCAAGAGGAGAGAACAATGCGAGAGGCCGACGGTCTCTCTAGAATCCTCCCCGTAGGTGAATTATACATCCGACGCTACCAACACGCCGTCCCGGTATCTAAATGTTCTATTCGCTTGGAAAATCCGATTTTGCCGTTTCTCTGTTTTCTCGAGTCAGACGGCAACCTACCATTCCCTCCCCCTCAACCGTTTCTACCCTTTACCGTACCATACCAACCAACCAACCAACCAACGCGGGCCAAGCATCCCTTTCTCACGTGCTTTTGCTGGACGTATCGTAAATAAAAAGTGTCGTTTGTTTTCTACGTGCAAAGATATCTCTCTCTCTCTCTCTTTCTCTCTCTTCTTCTGTCATGGCCGTTTGTTAAAAGTATCAGAGGGTGAATTTAGAGAAAAAAAAAAAAAAAAAAAAAAAAGAAGAAAGAAAAAGAAGGAAAAAAGGAACTCCTCGCGTATTTTCGTTCTACAATAGGGGGATTGACCTTGCGGACAAGTTAACGACCGATAAGACTTTGTCACGTAATCAATCTTGATTCCTACATATATATATATATATATATATATATATATATATATATATATATATATACATACATCGACGATAGAAAATCTCATAAAGTATTGGCTGGGAATTACACGTAAGCTTAGTTGGAATTATTTCGATTTAGTTTTTTCTTTCCTTCTTCTTCTTCTTTTTTTTTTTTTTTCTTTGGTCCTTTCTTTCTAAACGAACGATTTGTCATACGTTGATTCATAAATGATGATAAAATAGAAAGAAAAGAAAAATCTTTAACTAGTAGACATTATTGTTACGTTAGTTATATGAAAAAAAAAATTGTTGGAAGTAAGAATTTTTGGACAATAAATTATTAATTTTATTGTCCAAATATTATTATTATAATATTATTATTATTATTATTATTATTATTATTATTATTATTATTATTATTATTATTATTATTATCATCATTTTTGAGTTATACAGCATTGATATACAGCATCGTATATTTATAAGTAATAAATTAATTATTATTATAAATTAATTATTAATCATTAATCTTTAAATATGAATTATATCATTGGAATACGATATGGTAGGAGTATCATGTTGGACGTGATAGTTTAATTCGACGTATTGTTGTTTACGAATTCAGTTTAGTATAAAAAATTTGATAGAGTGAGAGAGAGAGAAAAGAGAATGTTCTGAAAATTCAGACGATAGCTAAAATATTCGTATAGGTTTCGTTAGTAGGAATGTCAGAAATTTTGATTATTAACGCGATCGTTTGGCCGTAAACGAGTCCCACGAGATATGAGAGCGTAATATTCAGCAATTTACGAGCATTGATTAAACCACGTCGTTAAAATAGTCTCTATTATCATGGTTCTTCATTACGACGTACGTTGAATGATGAGTTAACGTTGAAGCCATCCATCCATCCATCCATACCAAGCCATTTTCAGAACGATTTATAGTGTAAATTCACGAAAGGGAAAATGATTAAACTCTCATTGATTGGTTTGGAATAGTGAAGAAGGAAGGAAGGAATAAAGGAAAGAATGAGAGAAAGAAAGAAAAAAACTTCTTAGGATAAGGATCGAAAAGAAAGTTATTTCCTTACTATAACGCGAGAGAAGAGTTAGAGCGCTACCCGTTATAATTACTTTTACGATCCTCAATCTAAGAAAACTTTTCTACCTATCCTTTTTGCTATGTTTCCAACGTTAACAGTTCGCGTAAATTCGATCTTAGCGAAGGTTCAGAAAAGTTACATGCGTTAGATGAAACTTTCGCGTTAAAACTTGTCTTTAATTAACCGATCGACATGATAGGAGAATGATATACAGGGTGAGTCGATAACAATTTCTTGGATAGTAAGAATTCATGAAATAATGATTAAGAAAATAAAAAAATAACAAATTAATAAGAACAGACCGGTTATTTCTGTTTGACTTTTTTTTTTTTTTTTTTTTTATATACAAAGAGAAACGATTTATATGTAATAATATATTGTTCATTATTTGTTTTCCTTCTTCTTCTTTTTTTTTATCTTTTTTTTCCTCTTTTTTTTTTTTATATACAAAGAGAAACGATTTATATGTAATAATATATTGTTCATTATTTGTTTTCCTTCTTCTTCTTTTTCTTTTATCTTTTTTTTCCTCTTTTATCGATCTATATATATATATATATATATATATATATATATATATATATATATATACATAATTATGTGAGTTAATTATTATGACATGTAATTGTTATTGACTCATGCTATATAACGACTACTACATATCGATTAATTACGAACCTTACCGAGAACGTATCGGCTGGTTTTCTTGTGTTCATGGTGTACATTCTACGAAATAATTTTAATGCCTCATCCTGCCTTCCAATTTCCATGAGATGTTTTGGACTTTCAGGTAACATGCTAGCAGTAACAAGTCCAAGAACAGGTGGTATTGAACAAAGAAGTAAATAAATTCGCCAGCTGTTATAGCTTTTACCAAATACATCGACTACCCATTCTAAGGGTAATATAGTAAAGCCCAAAGCTATAAAGAAAATAAATTATTATTAATAATTATAGAATATATTTTTCTAGATAGTCTTATTATATCTATACATATATACATATTTATATATATATATATATATATATATATATATATATATATATATTATATTATATTTTGTGCAAATGAATGTTATTACAACGATTATTTGATTATTTAAGCTTTGATATTTTATTATTTAATTGATTATTAATTAAATGTTATTGAATAAAAGAAACAAAAATATTTTATATTCTCTTGTTATTATGACTTTTCGTTGAATCAAATCTCATCAGTACGATTATATCAACGTATGAATCGTTTCCTACCTGCTGGTACGATAGTTGCCATGGAAAACAGAAAACCAGACCAGGCGGCGAAACGTGGTTTATATGTTGCAGAGTGAAATTCTGTTAAGTATCCCATCACCATCGAGGGTGGACCGCCAGCTCTGGAATTTATATGTGTGTCTCTTTGTGTTTGCTTGTTTGTCTCTCTCCCTCTTTCTGTGTATGTATGCATATATATATATATATATATATATATATATATATATATATGTCATAAAGAGAAATATAATAGATGCATGTAAGTGGACGCGAGCGTGCACAGGCATATGCACGCACATATGTATATACGTGAGTACGCTTATAGAAGTAAAAGTATGGTTACGTCAATTCCAAATTATGATATAGTAACGTCAAATAAGATAAGAAAATTATTCTCTTTAAGCTTTTAAACGAGGAAATAAAATGGCACACGTAAATCATTTGTGTTGCATGTTAACTATCCTTTTTTCTTTTTTTTTTTTTTCACCACTCTTTTAGTTTTTCTTCTTCCTTTTTTTTACTTTTTTTTTCTTTTTTTTCTTTTTTTTTTCCTTTTCTATCCTATATCATTCGTTCTTTACTCACATGACACCGCTGATAAATTTAATGAGTAAGAACACGTGATACGAGTCTACAGCAGTGCTTAGTATATTTAGGATGGAATCCGCTAGTAAGCCAAGAACGAACAAGGTCCTTCTGCCTACGTAAATCGTCACGTAATCCCACAACGAAGCAGTGGCCAGCATTGCTATTGATAAGACAAACAAATACATCGTTTTAATTGTAATTGTTTTATTTTATAAGATCAAGAATCAAATTTCGAATTCGTGTTTTTATCACGGAACGAGTTTCATAGTGTGTGCGTGTGCGTGTGCGTGTGCGTGTGTTTTTTTTTTTTTCTTTTTTTATTTCGTTTTCCTTACTTGTTTGTTTGTTAATTTTTTTTTTTTTTTTTTACTTTCTTTTTAAATAACTGATATAATTTTCGTGTCTTGTTCCTTTTCTTTTTTTTTTGTTGTTTTCGTTTTTTAAATCAAACGTTATCATTCAATTTCAAAGATTTTATGATAATGCGACTTTGGTTATCAGTGACAAGCAACGTGTACTCTGATGGACAAAGTTATTACGATAGATAGATAAATAGATAGTGCAGTTTGGAAGATCTGTGAATAATTGTCGGAGAAAAGGAAAGAAGATAAAAATGTGAAAAGCAAAAAAAAAAAGAAAAGAAAAAAAAAAAAAAGAAAAAAGAAAATAAAGAGAAAATCACTTTTACCTATGAAGGGAAATGCAATGAGTAGTCCTTTTCGAAAAAATGTCAGTTGCAGGTCGCATTCGGCAGATGCTAAAATAAATGCGGGTGATGTTGTATCAAAGGCACCGGTCCATGCTATCGGCAATGCCGCCATGAAGAGTAATACGTTGAACAGTCCAAAGCCTAAAAATTATTTTTTAATTAAGATTATGCGATCGTACTCGTACGTAAGAATAAGTCGTTCTACGTTCAGACATATTTTCAATCAATTACTCAAAGTCCATATTTAAATTAGATTATTTATTTGGAAATATACGAAATTTTTATCTGAAATATGATAATGCTGAGTGAAGAAATCCAAGAGAAGAAATATTGTATTGATAATTCTTTGATAATCTTTAACGTATATAATATTCGACGCATCTCATTAATTATTTTTCGTATTAATCAAAGTGTAGAGAGGAGAAAAAAGAAAGAAAAAAAAAATAAAAGAAGAAATGAAAAATGAAAGACAGAAAAAAAGAAAAGAAACGGGAAAGAAGAAGAAGAAGAAGAAGAAGAAGAAATAAAAACATCTTTCGATAAAAAAGAAACCTACCAGTAACCGAAATAGCTCTTTCATATTCGGCAGGTTCATCGACGTTGACATTACCTATCAAAGTAAACAAAAAATGAAATATCAATTTTTAATTTTTTTCTATCCTACGAAAAAATTTTCCACGTAATATATAATACATATTAATGTCAATTACAAATTGTACATATAAATGTACATATATATACACATACACACATATATATATATATATACATAAATATTTGTAGAATATTTTATTTCTTTCTCACCGGTTATTGTTGAGATTTTATCCTCCTCTGATGTTTCTTTGACCATATCCAAAGATCAAGGAGACAATAAGATTCACTTGAAGATGACGTTTGCGATGAAGAAGAGGTCGTTCGCTCGTGTCGAACGCTTCCACGCGTTTAAATCAATATATTTACGTAGATCGAAGTTGAACAAAATTTTTCAAGCTGAAGAAATTTACACACAAACATATATATATATATATATATATATATATATATATATATTTATTTATATACACATACACATTCGCATACATACATATATATATATATATATCCGTGATGAGAATTAATAAAAAAAAAGTCACTCTTCGCGAACTATTCGACGGAAGAAAAGAAAAAATGAGTTCCTCGACGTTAATCGAAGTACGATATTCCCGATAGAATTTTGAAAACGTCGCAGACAAATTTTGCGAATTATAATAAGATTGTTTTATTAGAAAGTGTTTTAGACGGGGCTAGCACATTTTTCGAAGATTCGCGCGGCACTCCAACTCGAGAAAGAAAGAGAGAGAGAAAGAGAGAGAGAAAGAGAGAGAGAGAGAGAGAGAGAGAAAGGGAGATAAGTACACACACACTCGATAGCGGACGAATGAGCTTTTACTGGCAACCGTCCCGTCGACGACCAACGCACGTTCCTGCGACTTGCCAATAAAAACGGGTCAAACGATTCAATTGATACGCACGCTTCTCAAGCTGCTTCTAATCGTCCGAACGGCCATACGAAAACAGTTGTTAGGGAATCCCTCGCTCTGCTCGATAAGGAATGTCGCGTTTCGTACGTTATCGTGTTAATTTTTATTTTATATATGCATATATCTTTTCTCTTCTTTTTTCTTCTAGTTTTTTTTTTTTTTTCTTTTTCCTTTTATTTCTTTTTCTCTCTTCTTTTTTTGTTTTTTCTTCGTCGCCTTCCCCCACTCCCTTCGCCGTTTTTATTTCCCTCTTTTTCTCTTCTTACACCAGAGTCGATAGTTTTGTTCAAGGTCATCGAACGCGCACATAAGGGGGAGAGCGGGGAGGGAGCCCGGGAGAAGGGGAGATGGGTAGGCTTAATACAATTTCCGTAAGAGATATTTCTCGACGATTATATTACGTTCTCCTTTTGAATTCTTCTGTTGAATTTTTTGTTTTCTCTCTTCTTTTTTCTTTTTCTTTTTCTTTTTCTTTTTCTTTTCGAATGATCTTAGCCTGGCAAATGTAACGAGCACATATACGCACAATAAATCTGCACGCATTCAACGTTTATTGATTAAAATATCATCGATCTCGAGGAAAGAAAGAACAATGATTTAATTTAAAGAATAGATATCCATGATACTATACGTGATCGTATTACTATAGATATGATTTCGACCAATGATGAAGCGCGATCGTTCATGTTCTTTATAGTTTCTTCTTTTTCGATTACGTCAAATCAACTTAGTGAAAGAGAACGGAGGGAGGTGGTGGGGTGGGACGGGATGAAGTGGGGGAGTCACGTTTTGATTTACACTTTACCCACGTTTCCAGTTTTGTTTAGATATTCATTTTGCACCGTCAAATGTATAAGAAAATTTTTCAAATTAGATATTCTATCACATTGAAAGTTCTAATTAAAAGTCTTCTTACTTCCGTAAACAGTGATATATAATGATGCCATTAGTATCGTTATTTATACGGCATTGATTATCTATGATATGATAATATAATCATATGGGAATAAATATGAATGATTTGAGATTAATTTGAAATTTTCAAGTGATATTTGTTGCTTGAACGAATTGAACGTTAGACCGTACATAAAACGTACACAACGTATATACATACGTATGACTATCTGAACGTTCCGGAAAGAACTGAAAAAGTGATTCGCGCGAAAGATAAGTTTTCTCACGGTGAACGAATAACCAAGGCAGAGAGAGAGAGAGAGAGAGAGAGAGAGAGAGAGAGAGAGGGAGAGAGAGAGAGAGAGAGATAGGGAGAGGGAGAGAGAGAAACTAACGTCGCGTCGAACTTTGAAAAAAGATTAAAAGATTTTTACCGTTTGATGTTGTCTTATCTGTTTATTATCGTTAAACAAATCGATTTAATTCGACGAATTGTGTGTGTCTGTTTGTGTATGTATATATGTGTGTTTGTGTGTGTGTATGTGTGTGTGTGTGTGTGTGTGTGTGTGTGTGTGTGTGTGTGTGTGTGTGTTGAATATTAATCTCAATATCCGATAATTAATAGAACTTAATAGAAAAATATTTTTATAATAGCGTGAATAAAAAAAAATTTGAATTTGAATTTCATCATATCAATTTTTTTTTTTTTTTTTTTTTTTTTTTTTTTTATAGAGAACCAATGAAACGTAATATACGTATTTACTTAGACATATCAAATCGAATATTGCAATCAATCATTATACTTTTCCTATCTATTTATCTTTCACTCTTTCAAGATACGGATAATATTGCTTTTTCTATCGTTAATTGATAAATATTATTGATATAAATCGATAGATTTATAGAGATTGATAATAAGATCGTATGATACTTCCTATCTCTTTTTTTATTTCTTTTTATATATATATATATATATATATATATATATATATATATATATATATATATTTGGATATACTTCAACAGGTAGAAAATTTTAATTAAAACAATATCAAATGACAATACAAGTTTAAAATGGAACAAATGATATAATAGAATCAAAATAGGTTGATATCAATCGATCTTTTATCTCATTATCTCATTAACTTTTTTTTTCTTTTTCTCCTTTTGTTTTGTTTTTTTTTTTTTTTTTTTTTTATTTTTTTTTGTTCTTTTTTGCAAATAATCCTCAAAAAAAAAAAATACTTTTGGTCTCGAAAAGTTTTTATTTTTTTTTTCTTCTGTTTTTTTTTTCCTCTTATCGATCAATCAACCAACTCGAAGTAATTTTTATTAATTCTAATATCAATATTAATCGTGTTTAATTGATAAATTAATATTGTCCGAAACAGCTGGTCTCCTTCGAAATTTCGAACTTGGTCTCATAATTTTACAAGAATCGAAGGCGTTAATTAGTATCGAAGACAAATTGAAGAGAGACAGAGACAGGGAGAGACAGAGACAGAGACAGAGAGAGAGGGAGAGAGAGAGCGAGAGCAAGAGCAAGAGCAAGAGCAAGATAGAGGAAGATAAATTTAGTAAGCTCGACACCTCTCAGAAGGCTATATATGGCTCTTTCTCTCGCTTAAAGTAGAAACGAAAACGGATATTTGATTCGGTGTTAGGTAGCCTTTGGCCCATTTTCACCAACGCGCCCGAAGTGTGCCTGACCCAGTTGACAAGAACACGAGAGTACCATTCAATTTCCACGGATAGTGGAAGAGAACGAGCTTTTGGTACAGCTTGGGCATCTCAGTTTCCACTTATCAACGTGTACATTTGGCAGACTTTGCTTCTATCTCCTATCTCTTTCTCTTTCAATCGTTATAACCACTCTAAAAGCATCATTTCTATACGCTAAAAACTGAATTTAATATTATTGAAATTATCACGGATAATTTGTGGAGAGAACTATTAGAAGTAATAAAATTTTCTGCGACGTAAGAATATTTTCAAACGGAGGAGTTTTCATTGTAAAAAAAAAAAACAAAAAAAAAAAAAAAAAGAAAAAGAAAAAGAAAAAACAACTAGACCGACCTTTCGATATATAAGTATTATGGAATAATAATGTGATACCGTAGAATATTGATAATATTTATTGCAAATATATTTATAAGCAAACCTTACACATATATATATATATATATATATATATATATATATATATATATATCTGAATGAATATATAGGAGTGGTCGTTAAACAGGCTGATTTGAATTAATTTTTATGGTAGGCTGAGCACACTCTTACTTGAGATAATTATATGTATAACTGATATTATCAAATAGAAAATGTTCTGATAGTGTATAATTAAATGACGTCGGATCTGAGTTAAAAAAAAAAGAAAAAAAAAAAAAAAGTCTTTTGTGAAGGTAACAAGAAAAACAAAAAAGAAGAAGTATAAGGCGGTAATAGTGTACAATTTGGTCGAATATCTTCGATTGAAAAGGGACTATTTAAGAAAATAAAATATCATGAAAAAAAAAATTTATATATATATATATATCTCTCAAAAAATTACAAGTACCTTTAATTTTAAATTATAGATTCTTGAACTAAATATATATATATATATATATATAATCCTAATTATATATAAACGCAAGTGAAATAGTTGAAGAAGAAGTTGCATCAGGGTTTATAGATATAATTAGATTTGGCTGTTACGTATCTATTATTTAAAATTAAACGTACTTACATTTTTCTTTTTAAACAATATCTTTTCTCTCTCTCTCTTTCTCTCTCTCTCACTCTTTTTTTTTTGTTCTCTTAAATATTCCCACTTTGAACGTATCGAAAGTACTTAATGAAAATCGAAAATATCTACGAGAGATTATAAAGTTTCATTGTATACAAAAAAAAAAAAAAAAAAAAATAAAAAAGAAAAATAAAAAAAAGAAAAAAAAAAATAAAGAAAAAGCGATTGTTGACTCGTCATAATGTCAGGTGTTCGAGTTGCTTACATATTTGCCATATACTAGGATACATATGTATGTGTATGCATGCGTATGTTAAGAAGTTATACTTGTAATCAGCTGAGTACTCATACTCAACCTATTTTAGATATAGTACCTGTCTGTCGATACTACGTTGGTGTAAGTCTTCCTCCTCACTTCAACAGCTGGCACCCTCACTACTAGTCAGTTGGCAACTCCCTTAATGAGTTTCTCGGGTATTCGATGCGGAATGCGGGCTCTATTCAAACTTGTTTCTCCTTCGCAGCATCGGCTCTCTCTCTCTTTCTCTCTCTCTCTCTCTCTCTTTCTCTTCTGAGTTCTCGCAAACGATATTACCTTGAGCGTCTGGGAGAATCTTGCCTTCGAGCATCTATTTAGCTCGATGAAGGTGCTGCTCAGTGTCGTTTCAAGCCTTTCGTCTTCGTTCGTCTTTTATATACGAAAAGCTTCCTCTTCATCATTTTCTTCTTAGAAACGACTAGAAAAGAAGATAGGGAATTTCTCTTTATGGCATTATGATTTTCAATAGATAAACGTTCGACGTCTATTATGGATTTTATTACGATTAATACGTAGATTAATACTTTCTCGTGATACACGATATAAGTATATTATCTTTAAGGAAAAATATTTAAAGGACGTAGGAATTATTGTTGAATGATTATCGGTGTTCTAATTTTTTTGTGTTAATCTGAGTAATAAAAAATTCGTTTATATGAGAAGATGAAAAAAGAAAAAAAAATGTACGTATGTGTTTACATATGTATCTACATGGTAAATAAAAAATTTTTATCGAGCTGATTATTTCCTTGGTAAGAACACAAGGAGTAATTTTTCCTCGAGACATTAAATTCGCACAAGAAAACATTGTGGCGCTCGGTTGTTATTTTTTTTTTTTTTTTTTTTTTCCATTCACATGCATAACTTTTCATCCTTTTCTTTCTTTCTATTTTCTCCTTGTCTCCTTTTCTCTTCTGAAAGTCTGGGAAATGACCAAATGCGGGCAGCAATCCCTCTCGACGAAGAAGAAGTCCTCCTCCCTGTTTGCGGGAGAATTTCCGCGGGCCCGCTATCATGCCGGAGGGTAAAGAAAGGAAAGTAGAAAGTTTCAGGCTTGTGGATGAGAAACGTAGAGAGAGATAGATAGATAGATAGATAGAGAGAGAGAGAGAGAGAGAGAGAGAGAGAGAAGAAAAGGAGAAACGGTGGCATTGTGCTCAAACTTATTTCCCAAGCACATAATATGAGCGACATTGTTAGTGCGAAACGAAACTCGGTTTTTTTTTTTTTCTTTTTCTTACCGTTTCACAAAACCAAATTTCTACGGATTATACATTGTCAACATTATTCGTATATATATATATATATATATTTTTTTTTTTTTTATTCATTCTTATTTAGACATTTTTAAGATCAAAAGAGGAAAAAGAAAAAAAATAATGTACATATATATATATATATATATATATACAATACTTTTCTAATATTATAAAAAATAAAGAAGGAAAAAAAAAAGCAAGAAAAATTATTATTACATTCGAAAGGGTTATAGTCAAAATGGATGCCTCAAAAAGTTGTCTAAAGTTGTCTTACAGTTTTACGATCTAAACAAAAGATAAGCCTGTAAGAAGTGTCGAAAAAAAGAAGAAAAAAGAGAGAGGTTTAACTTAATCGATCATTAAACTCACTTATGAACTTTTTATCTAGTCCATTTAAGATATACCTGATATAATAATTATTAAAACTATGCGAATAATAATAATAATGATAATAATACGATTCACTTTTCTATTTTTGTTTTCTTGTTTTTCTTTTTAATCATAAAATTAAATGAAATAATAATACCGCAAAAAAAAAAGGTTACATTCAAAGAGTATATAATTTTACATCGAGTGTTTGTCGCATATTATTTTTTGTCTCTCTCTCTCTCTCTCTCTCTCTCTCTCTCTCTTTCTCTCTCTTGTTCGCCGCGTACTCCTTACCTTCCCGTCTCCAAGCAAAAAAAATAAAAAGAAAAAAAAAGGAGAAAAAATAAATAAAACATGAAATGAAATAAAATAAAACGAGAGAACTAATAAAAAAAAAAAAAAAAAAATAAATAAATAAAAAGGAGAGAAAAAAAAGGAAAGAAGAAAAATGAACGAATAAATAAATTAATTAAAAAGTAAAAAAGGAAGAAAAAAAGAGGAAAGAAAAAAAAATAGCAAAACATAAGATATATAACTCGTTCGAGTTATACAAAACCCGTGCTAACAATCGAACTCGTTTCAAAATTTCCCACCACTTAATAACAGTACTTTCGATTATTTTGCAAATTATTGGCTCCGCGAAAGGCAACGAGCCGTTAAACGATCTCTCGATTACCGCTGGCCATCGAGGGGACCTCGTGATCGTTAATCGGGACAATGCTCATTGATTTCGAATAAACATTTCGACGCATGCAATTTTCCAATACCCTCCATCTCCGCCTCCATTGATTTCATCGACTTCTATGATCGTTTTAAACGTGTTTTCGATGATCGTTCAATGACACCCCGATATTCTTTCCTGACAAAATAGAAAAAGAAAAGAAAAAAAAAAAAAAGGGAGAGAGAGAGAGAGAGAGAAAAGGAAAAAACATTTCTTCCTATTCTCGTTCTTTTCTCTCTTTTCTTTCTTCTTTTTTTTTTTCAAACTCCAACGTTCCTTTCCATATATTATAATATTATACATACATATATACCAGAGCGAGAGAGAGAGAGAGAGAGAGAGAGGGTGGGGGGAGAGAAAGAAAGAGAGAAAGATATATAAGCATCTGTTACATGAACCGAACGAAATCACATCGACTGATGGTCGTGGTTGCAGCAATTTTCTACCCCTCGAAATACTATGAGATATATAATCTCTGTCCCCATTGGAGATACGCATGAGTGGACACAACAAATAATACTCGACATTTTCTCTCTCTCTCTCTCTCTCTCTCTCTTTCCATTACTGCGTCCTTTTTCCCAACGATTTAATTACGTTTTATCGGTGAAAGTGTAAGATATATAGATAGATACTCGTAGATAGATAGATAGATAGATAGATAGATAGATAGATAGATAGACAGGGAAGTAACCAAGGTAGACTTTGGAGTGTCCTTTAGAAAAAGGATTAAAAAGTAAAGGGTAGGAAAATCGGTGGAAAAAGAGAATCGTTGGAATGGTTGGGGCTGCTCGGTTGGTACTGTGGCATAACTTTCGAACTTGGACTTTAATTGCGAGGTACCGGCGACTTGTGACGTATTCAATGATATGCACCCTTGCGAAAGTCCGGACACGAACTCTCGCTTAATCCATCAAATTCCAGCACAGTAGCCTGACGTCCATAGGAGAAGGAGGACCCTCCGACGTCCAAGAGTACGTCTCGTATATCGTCGTCAATATTTGGTCCCTTGGATACCCTTTGTTGTTCTCTATCTCTCTTTTCATCCATCTCTCTCTCTCTCTTTCTCTCTCTCTCTCTCCCTATGCATATCTCTATCTTTGTCTCTCTCTATTTCTCTCTCTATATATGGACGACCATGCTCTACGTTCAGTTAATGGACCTTGGCTCGCAGAACGTAACCATCTGTCGTTTGTAATTTCCATTCCTCAGCATGCTATCTCTCTCTCTCTCTCTCTGTGTGTGTGTGTGTGTGTGTGTACGGTCATCTTTGTGTATATTAGCCTTGCATAAACTCACACTAATAATGTCTTTATTATTGTACCGTTGCCTGATTGCTCCTATTTATGCAAAACCGCGTCGATCAACATATATCCATACCGTTGCAACGTGTATTATTGAAATTTCTATTTTCCATCCGGCTTTTTTCTTTCTTCTTTTTCTTTTTTCATTCATTCGTTCGTTCATTCATTCATTCATTCATTCATTCATTCATTCATTCATTCATTCATTTATTTATTTATTCATTTATGATTAAAATCTTTTTTATGATCTTGTGCGAATATATATCGGATTTTTGAATTGCCCGAGATGATATCGATGATTATAGTTTTTCAATCTCGTTCCTTATGACATCTGGTTTTATATGGAAACGAGGATTTATTGATTTTCATGTGATCATTTTAATTATTATCCATCCTCGTGTTTCTTTCTTCCTTTTTCTTTTTTCTCTCCTTTTTTTTTCCCTTTTTTTTTATTTTTTTTTTTTTTTGGTTTTTTCTTTTTTCTTTTTTTGTTTTTGTTTAGAAATCAATACCGTGCCGATGATTATCATCGATTTGACGTCTTTATACTTTGCGAAAGGAC
>NC_060969.1:2990614-2995614 GCF_910589235.1 Vespa crabro | reverse complement strand
ATCAATCAAATTTTGTACGTTTGATTTTCTATCGTTCGTATCGTTGAAATCGTCTCATTCGATTAGTTACGAGCTAAGGAATATCACACGTTAGAGATCGTTAGAGCATCGGTACGATCATTAGCCTAATACACATACACACACACAGAGAGAAAGAGAGAGAGAGAGAGAGAGAGAGAGAGAGAGAGAGAGAGAGAGAGAGAGAGATTCCTGCAGAGACATTAATTCTCTCGTTCACGGTCACGGACCGTTCGGTTCGTTCATGCTGACTCCTAATCAATGTATGTAAATACGTTTGGTGTCGTCGTGGCTTTGGCTTTGCGTCAAAAGCTAATGACATAAAGATAATCCGTAGTTACCCGTACGACACAGCCAATGGCCCGTCGTCCCTTCATTTCAACCCTTTCATTTGACCCTTGTTAATTTCCTTATCAAATGTCAATCAAATTAAGCATTTCACAATTAAATTCATAAAAATATATGATATAATATTTATAACCGAATGTCTCCTTTTATATTTTATTATACGAATTGTTAGTGCCGTCTTTGTTGTCATTATTATTATTATTATTATTATTATTATTATTATTATTATTATTATTATTATTATTATTATTATTATTATTATTTGAATAGCTTTATAAAATATCAAGCCTCTTAATCGATTATTCTATTTAATGTTTAATTAGATCGATTAAATTCCTTTTTCCTTGTTTTCTTTTCCTCTTTTTTTTTTTTTTTTTTTTTTTTTTTTTTCTTAGTATTTCATCCATTCGTCAAAGAAGAATATTGAAAACGATGATGAATGACGAAATGCGTCTCGTTTTAAAGAAGAAAATGGAAGGAACGTATTCTCGTTATCGTAGAATTTCGTCTAGAAAATCGTGAATTCCATTTTCCATTTTCCCGCAACGTCGAGGAAGATTTTCTCGTTTAAAATGCATATTACGAGAATATGCATTCAATTCGTAATCATTTTTCATTTCTTTAACGATCCGTAAAATAAGCGATTTGTCAATTAATTCGCGGCTGTTAGAATTTAATCCTTTAGAATTTTTGCTTCTTTTTTCTCTTCCTCTCTTCCCTCCTCCTCCTCCTCCTCCTCCTCCTCCTCATCCTCCCCCTCTCATTCTTCGTAGTTTCGTTCTCATCGAATGGCCAAAAAACAAAATGTACTTACGTGCGATTTGGCTTCTCGTTAATACTTATATACCATATTCGTGAAAATTCAAAACGCGTAATTAATTAGACGAAGATTAATTGGAGAGAGAGAGAGAGAGAGAGAGAGAGAGAGAGAGAGAGAGAGAGAGAGTATGCGTTAATTACAAAAAGTCTTTTTGTTCTCGAAAATTACGAACCGTCGATCGACGTATATAATTGTTTAATCCCCTCCTCCTTCTTCTCCTTTTTCTTTTCCTCCTCCTCCCATGGAACGATCTTTCGTCTTAACGTGCAACTCAAAAAATTTCTCTTTCCTTTCTCTTTTCTTCCCTTTTCTATTTCCTTCTTCTTCTTCTTCTTCTTTTTTTTCTTAATTTTTTTAATTTTTTAATTATCTACATTCTCGTCGAATACAAATTCTTAAGAGAGAGAGAGAGAGAGAGAGAGAGAGAGAGAGAGAGAGAGAGAGAGAGAGAAGAGAAAAAAAGAAAAAGGACAATTTCAAAATGTGCTTTGCAAAATACGACATTCTACGTACAATCGATATTCTAATGTTAATCGTGAAATGTAAAATATTTTTAACAAATAAATATGACATCGAGGTATTAAAAATTTTCTTTAAATTTCTTTAAAGCGAGACATTACTTTCCGCTCCCCCTGATATAATATAAAAGAGCAAAAAAAAAAAAGAAGGACGAAGAAGAAGAAGAAGAAGAAGAAGAAAAAAGAAAAGAATTATTTCCAAAAGAAATGTTACGTTCGATGGGATGAAACGTAAAAAGAGATTTGATAGTTAAAATATAGTCTTTGGAATCAAAGTAAAAATGATAACATAGTATTTGAAATAAACGTGTCGTGTTGCTTATCTTTTCTACGGTCGATTTAATGATTCCAAGAAAATGAAGTTTCTATCTCGACGATAAATAGGGTTTAACGATGTTCAATAAAAATTAGAAGAGAATACTTATAGCACTTCAACGATATCATATATTTATAATGATTCTCGGAATAAAAGATTTATTGATTTGATCAATGATCGTACGGAACGTGAAAGAAAACGTGGTTATTAATTAATTATCATTTATGAGAGTATACATTATTTAAATAATATTACCTGTGTGTGGGTGCGTGCGTGTGTGTGTGTATGTCTGTGCGTTCGCGTTAATAAAAAAAAACTGTCACTTTATTTAACGATTACTTTTAATTATCGTGATTTATTTTAACGAATTACGATTACCGACCGACGATCTTTTTTATTAGACTGACCGATTTCATTCGACCGTCATCTAATTTGAAAGCCACGATGGAATACGTAACAAGATAGAAGTTTTTGCTACTTTCTCCTTATTGGATAAAAAACGTTAACGCCTACGATTCTGATTGGTTTAAAATCTAATAAATGATATCTACTGGATTACGAAGAGAAAGAAAGAGAGAGAGAGAGAGAGAAAGAGAGAGAGAGAAAGAGAGAGAGAGAGAGAGAGAGAGAGAGAGAGAGAGGCAGACAGGCAATACGATTGACGTAGGTTTCGAAGAACTTAACAGGATACATTTTTATAAACAGAGGTATTGGAGATCTTCCGTATCTACTGTTTACGTTTTAAAATGGGTATTAAATTATAACGCGTCGATGGCAAGAAAAAGAAGAAGAAGAAGAAGAAGAAGAAGAAGAAGAAGTAGTATTAGATTGGAAGTAGTATTAGATATCAACGATCGCGTCGTTATAAAATAACGATCGTTCGATAAATATTAATAGTAAGAAATTTCACCATCTTTTTCTTTCTTTCTTCCTTTCTTTCTTCTTATTCCTTTTCTTTTTTTTTTTCTTTTTTTTTTTTTAAAGTGGGCAACTTAAGTTAGACACCTTCCTTGCTTAATTTCAACGAGGAAATTTCCTTTTTTCAACGAGGAATTTTCCTTTCAACGAGGAAAAAGATTAAAAAGGATTAATCAGAAGGAAAAAAAAAAGGAAGAAAAAAAGAAAAGAAGGAAAAAAAAAGTGGAAAAAATAACAGAAATGTGAAGAGAGAAACGATGACAGCTATATAGCTATATATATATATATGTGTGTGTTTGTGTGTATGTGTATGTATGTATGTATATGTATCTAGTGAATAGAAGAGAAGTCAGAGAGCGTAAGAAAAGTAATCTGGTTCGATCTTGGTAGATGGTTTGGAGGCACTACTGAGAGTGCAATTTGTCTTGGATCTGCTCTTCTCCTTATTCCCAGAGAGAGAGAGAGAGAGAGAGAGAGAGAGAGAGAGAGAGAGAGAGAGAGAGAGAGAGAGAGAGTGAGAGTGAGAGAGAGAGGGATAGAGAGGGATAGAGAGAGAGAGAGAGAGAATGGTGATGAACGAGCCACGAGACTTGAGCCACTTGCCATTCTGGCTTACTTAAATGGTCCCAAAAAAACTATTAACGCTCGTTGATAATACCTTAAACGATAGACAAGTAACTTTTGCATAGATAGATTAAATAAAGTATGCTTTATTATCTTTTTTATAACTCCGTTCATGAAGCAAATCAATTTTTCAATTTTCAATTCTTACTTTTCTCATCTCATGCATATCCACATTTATTTATTATTTTAATAAGTTTTTAATAATAATCGACAATAATATTTATATGTCCAGAAATAGAGAGAGAGAGAGAGAGAGAGAGAGAGAGAGAGAGAGAGAGAGAGATAGAGAGAGTGAGAGTAAGAGAGTTGATCGATAAGATTGACAATTTATCGAACTTTTTTTCAATTTTCTTTTTTTTCTTACGGATTATATTATTTCTTTTTTTCTTTTTCTTCTTTCCTCTTTTTTTTTTTTCTTTTCTTTTTTTTCTTTTTACATTTTTAAGCACTTCGAAATGTTCCAACATCGTTCAACACGCAAATCTCCTGGTTTTATTACTAAATCGCGCGTGCATACATTTACACACACACACACACACTTACATACATACATACATACATACATACATACATACATACATACATACATACATACATACGTACATACATACATACATACATACACACACATACATACATTCACGTACATACATATACATATATACATACATACATACATACATTTATACATAGTTACATACTCCTAAACTCAGTTTCGCATAATTCGTAGAAACTTTTTAATGGCGACTCGCTGGATGACAGGGCAAGACCGTTCTTCTCACATAACGGTACGATTTCACGGGAAGAAGTTTCTCTTACGATTATGCATACAGTCCGGCTCGTTGGCCTAACGTAAGGATGTAGGGAGAAAAGGAAGAATTGAAATGGCATTGGTTAGAAAGAAAGGAGTGAAAAAAGTGAGGGAAACAAAAAAGTGGGAAAGAAAAGAAAAGCAAAAAAAAAAAAAAACGCACACACACACACAAAGAAAAAGGAAAAAAAAAAGAAAGAAGAAAAGAGACCTTGGAGAGAAAGGTTCTAATCGATTTTACCAATTTCCAGCTAAAAAGTCTGAGAAGCTGAGGAGAGAAAGAGAAAGAGAGATAAAAAAAAGAGAACGAACACCCTCTCTCTCTCTCTCTCTCTCTCTTTCTCGAAATAAACGAAGAAAAAAAAAAAAAAGAAAAAAAAATGGAAAAAAGAAATCCAAAAAAAGTAAAGCAAACGAAGAAGAAGCGGAATTGCGACGGCTGGGAGGTTTGGGGATTACAGTTGGTTTGGATAGATTAGGGGGCGGGGGAATAAAAAAAAAAAAAAAAAAGAAAAAGAAAAAAGAAAAAAGAAAAAAGAAAAAAAAGGAATAAAGAATTCGTTCCAACCACTTCGAATCGTAAAAATTTCAAGCCACGTCTATACTCTTTCCAAACCTACTACTTCC
>NC_060969.1:2973114-2985614 GCF_910589235.1 Vespa crabro | reverse complement strand
CTCTATTTATCTATCTATCTATTTCATACTCCTCTTAACTCTATACCTTCTCTATTGGTGAACGAAAGAAACCACGAATCATCGATGATCACGTAACACCTTCCCAAGCGTGCTACCAGTTTTGCACGTGACGGTAAAATATCTTCATATTTTATAGTCGAACGTTCTCCCTGTTGGCATATTTTCATTCATATTTTATCAGCTTCCTTCTCTATCTCTCTCCCTCCTTCTCTCTCTCTCTCTCTCTATCTCTTTTGCTCTTACTCTCTCATTCTCTCTCTTCAATATCGAGAACATCAGTTATTGTTCTCCTCTCTCTCTCTCTCTCTCTCTCTCTCTTCTATCTATATGCAGAGCTTGTTGGTTGCATCGACCAACGTCCATACCCGTATGTTTGAAGGTTGAAACTGTACGGGTACCTGTAGCCGGCTTGCACTATCGGAAAACGACTAATCCGTACAAATCGCACCGTCGAATAACTATTCTTCCTTCGAGCTGGTCATCTCTCTTTCTCTCTCTCTCTCTCTCTCTCTCTCTCTCTCTCTCTCTCTCTCTCTCTCTCTCTTTCACACACACACACACACACACACATTATACACGTGCGGGTACACAAACACACATATATCCATATCCACGTACACACGTATATAAATACATAGACAGTGTTTAGCAATGTTACAGTTTCCAATCGTTCGTTTCGAAATCTTCCAACGTTGCTTTCGAGAATTCATAGATTCTACGAACTAACTCTATCAGTGATGTAACTATCTTTCTTTCTTTTTTTTCTCTCTCTCTCTCTCTCTCTCTCTCAGAGACATTAAAAATTTATCTTATTATTGATTAATTAAAATCGATAACGAGAGAGAGAGAGAGAAGAAGAAAAAAGAAAGATCACTTGAAAATTATTTATTATTCTATAATATAATTTTTCGAAAGTATATTAATATTTATAATATCAATAATAAAAATTTCACGAAGAAACACCGATGGTGACTTTTTTTTCGATAAAATGAAAAATTAACGATAAATTGTTTATATTAATTTTGATAGAGTATCGATCGATACAATATCGATAGATATTATTAATTGGATAAATGAAATTAATAAAGGGGATTATGTATCATGATACTTTGGATTTAGGGTATCTTTCGTACGTTCCTGAGTTATCTTCCAAAGTCTCTCTCTCTCTCTCTCTCTCTCTCTCTCTCTGTTTATCCTCTCTATCCTCGTATTCCCTCTTCGTCTTGATCCCTCCTTACCTCACCCGTTTCTCCCTTCTAGTATCCACACATCTTCTTGCAGCAATTATCGTAACTCTCTTTATCTACCATCGACCATCTACCACCCTTCGTTTCCCTTCCATCTATCTCGCTCTTTCCCATTTGTTCTTTGCTTTTCACGATCTTTTCTCTCTTTATTTATCTATCTCTCTTACCTTATATCGTTCTCCACCATTCTCTATATACCGATACTCCATTTTTCTCTTGATCTTTTTTCTCCTTTTCTTATTTTCTCTCCGTTCTCACTCTATTTTATTTATCTGTCTCTCTCTCTCTCTCTCTCTCTCTCTTTTTCTTAATTTCTCCTTCTCATCATTGTAATTTTTCTTTATGATATCATTCTAATTCGTACCTTTATCCATCGCAATATATTTCTAAACGTTTATTTATTCATATTTGTATAATTAGATTGGAAACTATGAAACGGGCCTTTTTTATTTAGTCTTTATTTTCATTCAACTGCCATTTCATAATTTCCATCCTAATATTTATCCATACATATCCCATATTATCCATTATACCTAATATTAATTCTTCTTAATGTTCTAATAGATTAATTAATTCTTCTGTTCTTCAATTTTTTTCTCTCTCCTTTCTCTTGTATTTTTTTTTCTCTCTCTCTCTCTATTTTCTCTTTTTACTCTTTTTCGTTTCTATTAATTATCTAATTTTCTTTTTTTCTTTTTCTTTTCTTTTTTCTTTTTTTTCCTTCTCTTTCATTCCAATCAACATGACTTTCCTTGTCATTCGTAGTTCGAACTTTTAGGAATTAATAATAGTTCCCTTGTAATTTTCTAATTTTTCTATTTTTCTCTTTCTTTTTTTTTTTTTTTTCCTCTTCGTTCCAATCAAGATAATTGTCTTTGTCATTTGTAGTTCGAACTCTAAGAAGAAATATATTCCTCCTTCTTCCATTCTCTTCTCCTTTTCCCCCTTTCTTCTTTTCCCCCGTTCTTCTCCTTGTTCCAAGAAGATGGTTCCAAGTATAAAAGAAACTCACGTTCTCTCTTAGTATACTACCAGTATTCCTTAGCTTCGCTGATCTCAGTTAGTAAGGGGTAGCTTCCAAGAACGGAACACAGTGCTCCCTCGGGGGCAACGTTCGCACCGTTTCCAGCTGCCCTCAGGCCAAACCTCTCGCCAAAGCGACGGCTAATGCCGCCTCTAAAAGAGAAGAATCGTTTCCTCTTCTCCGAACCTCCCACCCTTTTGCCCCTTCAACCCTACTCTTGGTCTACTCTTCGTAACTTCTTTCTCGACTTTATTTTCACTCCCTTCTACCTCAACTCTTAAGATTCCTCTAAGGGTAATTCTTTTTGGTCGTTCTTTCAACCTTCTTGTTTTGTTAACCCCTCCTTCTACGCTTTTTCGTGTTTTCCAATATCGTTTAATAAATTAATTTTTACGATGATTTGTATCGATCATATAATTATATCGATTAATTTACTTTATCGTTTCATTAATTTTTAATCGATCAATTAATATATCGATGATTAAGTTTAAGGGAGAGAATTTAGGATATTTAATTTTTTTTTTATTTCCTCTTAGAAATTTATATAAGTTCTTAGAAATCTAATGACATTTAATATACGTACATACATTTATACATGTATTTATTTATCTGTTCGTTTATTTATTTATTTATTTATTTATTCTTCCTTCTTCGTTTTCATACAAAAAAAAAAAAAAAAAAGAAAAAGGAAAAAAGAGAAAGAAGAAAAAAAAACAAACCAAGAACAAAAAGGAAGAAAAGATCAAGTAATCAATTGAATTGACAATTAAATCAATTTTGATTTGAATTGTCAAAAGGCAAGGGTGGGTGGAAATTGGGGAGGGAGAGAGGAGGTGGAGTAGGGAAGAAAAAAGAATACAAAATTGTTTAATCATTTTCTTAATTAATTTGACGAAGCGATGTTTTACTTTCAATCGAAAATGACGTAATATCGATATTGCGTCAGAGTTTGGTTGAACTCTCAAAGAGAATATCATAAAAAAAAAAAAAAAAAAAAAAAAGAAAAGAAGAAGAAGAAGAAGAAGAAGAAGAAGAAGAAGTAGAAGTAGAAGAAGTAAAAGAAAAAATAATGAGTATCAAGATAGATGAAAAGTTTATGTAGATATTGACAATTCCCTCGAAGTTTCGTTTCACTTGATTATCCTATTGTTCGTAAATTTGAAAGGGTTCTCTCCTTTGTTGACCAAAAGGATTCTCCACTGTTGACTCCTGTCAACTCGCGACGTAATTAGATTAAGATAAAAGGATTTACCCCTTAGCACAATGTTTCTCGTTACTTTCAACCTAATTAACTTCCTCAAATAAGACAGATCTTTAAAGATTTGTTAGATCCACGTATAAAATTAGATCATTGACACGTACATCTTCATTTTTAGGCCATTCCTTTCTTTCTTTTTTTTTCTTTTCTTTTTTTTTGGAAAAATGAATAAATAAATAAATAAATAAATAAATAAATAAATAAATAAATAAATAAATAAATAAATAAATAAACAAATGAATGAATGAAAAACGAGAAAGGGAGAAACGAAAGAAAGGGAATAATAACAGAAAGGGATAAAATAATTGGTTAAAATTTATCCATAAGGAAAACAGAGGAACAGAGAGAGAGAGAGAGAGAGAGAAAGAGAGGGAGGGAGAGAGAGAGAGAGAGAGAGAGACAGAAAAAGAAAGAGTCGTCTTTCATGTTAAGTATTTGTCGATGTCCTTTGAATTCATTCGAATCTATTTCTAACGGTCTATGTGAAACGAGCCATGGAAGGAAGCAAAGGAGAAAAGCTTTCTAGTTTCTCTTTCTTCCTTTCTCTTCAATTTCAAATATCTACGTCCTTTCGTACAGAGTTCTCTTTACACCGATCGTAGCCAATATAAATTGTCGAAGGAGAAGGGACCTCTAATGTGTGAGAATCCATTTTGTCAGAAGAGACACGAATTCTCACGTAGAAAATGGTGAATGTTAAATCGAAATAAGATACCGTGATATTGAAAGGTTTTTCAAGATAATGTACAAATTAAAAGGATAAAAACGAAAAAATTTCAATTATCTCAAAGACAAAGAAATATGTTTCATCGATTAAAACATTAATTAACTTTAATAAATTATTTCAATGAAATTATTTATTTTCAAAAATTTCTATATAAGGTGATAGATATTTTTTTATGCCCTTAGTATAATGTTACTCGTTCATTTTAATCCAATTTAATTGATTACCTCGAATAAGACGATTTTTTTTTTTTCTTCAGATTTATTAGATTACGGATAATTAGTTCCTTAATATTTCTTCATTTTTAGACACACACACACACACACACATATATATATGTATATGTATGTAGATATCGACGATTTTTTAAGTGTCACCTGTATGTTAGAGGTGATGCTTATTTCATGGTGGAAAATTCAAATTAAAATGAACTCACGAGAGAGAGAGAGAGAGAGAGAGAGAGAGAGAGAGAGTCTGAAAAACGTCACGAAAGTTTAATTGTCTCGACGAGAGAGTGAGAGAGAGAGAGAGAGAGAGATAGGATGATGGAATTTGTCTCGAAAGTCTCCGAATTACAAAGCACATCTTTGCAAGCTTCTCCAATACTTCTTCCTTTCGTTTTTGGAAAATAAAGGAAAACGATATATTGTACCTGTAGAATTTGCATCTATATACATGTCCTATTTACATCTACTTATATATATATATATATATATAAATATATGTATCCTATATATTTTTTATAGACTGTTGGATAAAATTGTTCTACAATCAATTATAAAAAAAAAAAATAATCAATAATTTGATTGTAATTATATTTGAAAATCTTTATTCCATATATACGATTTATAATGAATATATAATACCTATTCGATAGTTTGTTATTATTATTTGTAATTGTAATCATTATTCATTTATTTAATTTATAATAATTTGAAGTAATATTCTATACGTTAATTCATTGGTTATTGTCGTTGTCAACGTTGTCGTCGTCATTTTTTTATTAAAAAACTATTTTGAAAATGTTAACATGAAAAGAGAGAAAGAAATTATCAAACTAGGTATTCGTAATAAAAAATGGGCTATTGTCCGAGGTAAACGAAAATGGCTTTTCGTTTATTCAGAGAGGTCATTCGTCTCTATAGCAAATCATTATCCTCCGCTCTTTCGGCGGGAGCCGACACTGTGGCAATACTGGCACTCAACCACGAACGATTGTAAATTTAATTTGGCGTCGTTCCCGCAGTCATTGCGCCGTTGATCAAACTCGATTGCGCAGCTTCGGTCCATGGTGTTATCTCTCTCTCTCTCTCTCTCTCTCTCTCTTTCTCTCTTTCTCTCTTTCTCTCTGTCTGTGGAGCTTTACTCCCTTTCTCCTTCTTTCTCTCTTCTCACTCATTCACTCTCTCTTTCTCTTTCTCTTCAATTTTCAAACGCGCTATTTCAAACCTTCCAGCACTGAAATGGAAGATACTCCAGACATCTTAAGCACCTCTTTCGAATGCCAATTGCATTCTCGAAGATTCGAAAGAGCGTACAGGAGGAAATTCGTCTTCTAAAAATATCCAAAGTAGACGAGAAACTTACTCATATTTATTCTGATAATCATTCGCGAATGGATACTCTTTTAAACATTATTCCTATGTAAGACAATTTTTTTTGCATATATATATATATATATTTTTCTTTTTTTTTATTTTTTATTTTTTACTTTTTCGAAAATATATTTCTAATGGTAACATCACTCGATAAATCAAATTATTTACGTATAAACATTGATACAAGTAAACTAATAGATGCATTAATTAATTAATTTACTTAATTGATTAAATATCATTCGTATCAAACGATGAGGAGCTATTGAACGTACGTTCAGATATTCATATCGGAATATATCGTTTAATTATTTCCATTAACACGTACGAAATTATTTATTTATCACGGCTTGAACGGATAAATACTAAACATCTATATGATTTTAATCGTAACAAATAGATTTGCCGATTAATTCCATACACTATATCCTATTTCTATACGTTCTAATTCTAAAATAAAATCAATTAATTTTATATCCCATAGTTGAGAGTTCACACATTAAAATCTAGATTAATGATAATTTATTCGAAATGTAGCAAAAAAAAAAACAAAAAAAAAAAAAAAAGTAATAGAAGAAAAAAAGAAAAGGAAAATAATTAATTGCTTGTCAAATTTCGATTCATTGTAATTTTTCGAATTAATATATCGATTAATCTAAATTTATTTGTTTTTCCCCTATAAATGATCTTACGATGATAAATAAATACCAATAGACTTATATACATAATATACTCATATCGGGAACGTTATACACGCACTATATTCAGGAAAAAGAAAATTGAAGATAGTACACTTTTGGTATCGATTCCTTACCAATGCAGATCCGATTCCAGCCACGAAGCTTCGTGAGTGTTTTTTTTTTCTTTTTTTTTTTTTTTCACGATTCTCTCCCATCGACCTATTTCTCCTTTTTACCCTTATATACATAGATACATACCGTACCCCTACATATCTGCCCACCTTACCTATCCTACACCCCTAACCGATCCAATTTTATTTTTCTAACCGTACGAAAGTGAGAGAGAGAGAGAGAGAGAGAGAGACTACGTTTCGAACGGAATTATCGATCGCATTGCTATCTTTTAACGAATGAAACAAGCAAGGAGGAGAAAAAAACAACAAAAAAAAAAAAAAAAGGAAAAAAGAAAAAAAGAAAAGGACAAGAAAAAAATTGTTCATTCTATTTCTGTTTCTTTCTCTCTCTCTCTCTCTCTCTCTCTCTCTCTCTCTACATATATATATCTATATCTATATATATATATATATATATATATATATATATATATTTCCTCTTTTCTGTGTCTCTTCGTATTTCTATTTTTCGTTTCTTTCCTTCATTCTTTTCTCTCTCTCTCTCTCTCTCTCTCTCTCTCTCTCTTTTTCTCTCTTTCTTTCTTTCTTTTTCCTATTCTTTTTTTTTTCTCCATTTCCCACTGAGCTCCAGGCTAAACGAGAAATAGGATTCAGTAGGTAATGGAAAAATCTGGGCGATATTACGTACTCTTGTCGCTTTTTTACAAGCTGAAGAAACGAGCACGTTGAGAGGACCAAATGGTGAAGATTGGAAGGAAAGAGGGAGAGAGAGAGAGATTATCTCTTTTTCTTCTTCTTCTCTTCCTTTTTTTTTTTTTACTCGAAATTAGGACTCGTCTTTACGTCGAAACAACTTTTGAGTACGTAATCCTTGAAAGAATTTTAATTATAGTCCTGTCTGTGTCTACTCTCTATGTAAAAAAAAAAAAAAAAGAAAAGAAAAAAAAAGAAAAAAATTGTGACGGTAGTCAACTCGCAGGACACGTGGGTGGTGATCATAAAAAAGAAAAATAAGAAAAAAAAATACAAAAAATACAAAAGATCTTTCATTAACCCCTAATATATATATATATATATATATATTTTTTTTTAATCATTTTACCGCAAAGAAAAAAGAAAGAGAAAAATATTGAAAAAAAGAAGGAAAAAAAGGAAAAGGATAAAAAAAAATTAGAAAGACGTAACTCTAAGGATAAATGAGGAATAAGAAGAAGAAGAAGAAGAAGAAGAAGAAGAAGAAGAAATGATTGATAGGACTCGCCGAAGTAAAATTTATCAAAGTAAAAATATCTAAGAAGCGGAAAACTTTTTTAGTAAAAGTTTTCGGTCACGTTAAAGTATAGCGATAATCGATCACGCGTGCCTTCCATTAAATCGTTTGAAGTAACCATTGAATTTCGAGTAAAGTGGAAAGGAAAGTATGCCTTTCGAGTATAGAGAAAGCAAGCCCTATATTCTCTCTCTCTCTCTCTCTCTCTCTCTCTCTCTCTCTCTCTCTCTGGCTTTCTCTGTCTATCTGTCCGTCTGTCTGTTTCTCTGTCTCATTGTATATATCTCTACATACATTGGTGAACGTGGTTATGGTTGTCCTAGGGTCAGTCAATGAGCTTTAGCGATCCATCAAGTGCTGGCAAAGAGAGGGTAAACAGACCGTGAGGATATGCGGGGGTATTTGGGAATAGGGAAGTAGGAGAAGAAGTGAGGAAGCGGGGAGAGAGTTGGTGGGCCACGAGGGGACTACGCTTCGCAAGTTGGTCCGTTATTCCCATGAGCTTATCGTTAAAGCGTGAACATCGAACCGAGATTATTGCGGATTCGCAAGCGAACCGGCTGATTTCCGATTCGAATCTGGGCAACTTCTACTAGGATCCAATTAATTCGATTCTCTTTGGTAGATAGTTAGGACAAAATAGAGAGAGAGAGAGAGAGAGAGAGAGATAAATAATCACGGTTTACTGATTTTATTCCCGTGGCCCTAAGAGAGACTACTAATTTTATCGTAATAGTAGCAGGAAGTCTCCTTTACCGATTTTATTGATTCTCGTGCGTTGAAAGCTCACCATCACAATCACCATCACCCTCACCACCACCACCACCACCACCATTTACACTGTATTTGACGCGCGGGACGGAACCTGCCTGGAAGCGGCTTCTAACCCTGAGGGTACTACGCAATTTGAATAAATAGTAGACCTGCCGTCGCGACGAATCCATTAGACGTCGATATTCAAAACAGAGAGGATAATCTCGAAGTGGGTACAGTCGAGTTCAAATTACGAACAAATTGATCATCATTATGATTATAATAATTACGATTGATCAAGAAAATTGTCGACTAATTGTTACTTATCAATTTGAATGATCTTTCTACGTGAAATTATTTTCCTCCTTTCTTTTTTTTTTTCTTTTTTCTTTTTTCTTTTCTTTTTTTTCTATTATTATTATTATTATTATTATTATTATTATTATTATTATTACATTATCGGATATTCCATCACTTTTGATTTCGTTGTAATTTATTTTTATTGAACGATCGAAGAGAATAATATTGATAAGTATATACATATATATATATATATATATAAATAAAGATAAGACTTGCGTAGAAAAGGAAATTTTTATTGGAGAATTTATAATTGATTGTTATTAATTAATTAATGACGTCGTTTTTTCTCGCTTCCTCACGAAATAAAAAAAAAAAAAAGATTTCTGAAGATCGCTAATGACATCTGCCAGGAGATCAGATTACATTAAATGGATCGAACGAAGGAATTTGCGCGAAAGATATGAAGAAAAATCAAAAAAAAAAAAAAAAAAAAAAAAAAAAAAAAAACAAAAAAAAAACAAAACAAAAAAAATCCGTAATGAGATCGCATTTAATACGATCAAACAATAGGTATAAGTTATAAGGATAATTGATCGAAATATATTCGAACAAAGATCATGAAGGGATATTAAGAACAAAAAAAAAAAGAAAAAAGAAAAAAAAAGGAAAAAAAAAGGAAAAAAAAGAAAAGACAGAAAGATATTAGAGTAAAAGACTTTTGTTCGATTTGATCCCGACTGTATTCCCTTAAAGTCACGACTTTTCCAATAGCCCTGTGTGGTACTATATCAGAGGGTCGCGGCGAATAATTTGAATAAATTGAATACGGTATCACGGTGGTTCCATTAGGCCGTCGATATGCAAAGTAGCGAATTGAAACAAGCTACATAAAGCCTCGTATAAAGTGCCGATATAGAAGGATGAGTGGGTGGTGGATGGTTGGGTTGAGTTGGGTTGAGTTGAGTTGGGTTGGCTTGCCTTGGTTGGTTGGTTGGTTTGGATGGATCTGGATGGTAGGGAATATTTCGGGTCCTTCGAAATATACAGTAAACGACGACGACGACGACGACTTACATCAATCATGAATTTAATTCTCGATAGAAAGAAGTCAACCTTTTATGTTATTCGATAAAAGTCTAATCAGATTTAAAAGGATAATGGTAAAAAAAAAGAAAGAGAGAGAGAGAGAGAGAGAGAGAGAGAGAGAGAGAAATTTTGTTCTTCTGATTTTAAATATTTCCTTTTATTTTGCCTTTTATTATATCACTCATCTTCTTAAGAAATAATGGAACGTTTGTTTACCGTAAAGAACAATCGTAAATGTTACCTATCTTAATTTATTTTCTCTCTCTCTCTTTCTCTCTTTTTTTTTTTTGCAGAAACGAAAACGAAAGGAAAAGGATTGGATCGTTGGGACGTGGGTAACGAAGGAGGAGAAAGTTTTAGGAGCCACAGAAATTGACATTACATCTCGTAACTCTAATAGAATTTCGTAGATTCCAGATAGAAATCTCTTCTCCTCTTTTGGTTAGAATTCTTTCTCCATTTTTTTACGTTCCTTCGAATCAATCTTAAAGTTTAAACGATTTAAGATAAACGAGACGATCGATTACGGGCATTTAAACATCAAATGATATATTAAGAGAATATACACGTGAAATAGATATATACGAGTGAATGTAAAAGGGAAAAAAAAAATAAAAAGGGAATTCGTACAGCAATGAATTTGAACAAAAATTTTTTTGAACTTTGTTTATTATGCAAAAAAAAAATGTTTACCAAAAAAAAAAATACACACATATATATATATATACATTTTCGTAGAAATCTTTAAAACGAATGTTATTAGAAAAAAAAAAAAAAGAAAAAAAAAGTAATTATTTATTTATATCTGTTATGAAAATATTATTAGAAAATATTGCAAAATTATTAGAAAATGTACGATATAATAATTATATAATAAATCTACGTTTACAATAAAAATTATTAACATTTTAATACATATAAACGTAATCGATATCAATGCAACGTAATAGTATTCAATGTTCCCTTGTATAAATTATATTTTTTATTTCACTAATTCATACAATTCATATATTTCACGAAGAATTACTGGCAAGGAGAAAAACAAATTTCATCCTTTTTACTGATAATTTTTCTTATCAGTTCTTTCTTTTTTTTCTTCTTTTTTCTTTTCTCTTTTCTTATATTTCTTTTGTCACAAAACAATTATAATATCTTCACTTGAAAATACGTCATTAAGATCCAAAGGATATAAATGATATCGTTCGAAAAAATGTAATAAGGTTAATCGACGTTGTTATATAAAAGAGAAAAAAGGGAAACTAAAGAATAACACGTGTGTCTTATGTTAGGATCAAAAACTTCCGATCGGAAAAGAAAATAAAAAAAACCTTTCAACTTTTTCATCTTCTTTAAAAGTAAATAAGGGAGTATACGTAACACTTACCTTACTAGCCGGGGAATTGTTCGTCTCTCCTCCATTTTAATACGAAACTCTTGGATGTGTGTGTGTGTGTGTGTGTGTTGCTTCGAATATTGAGAGAAGTAAAGATAAAGATAGTGGATAAAAATAAAGATAAAAATGGGTAGATGAAGATAAAGATAATAAAGGGACAGAGATGGTAAAAGCTCCTGAAACATATACGATATCCTTTAAAGGGAGAATTGCAGTGGATGTTACTTTCAGCTTTGATTTCGATCGAAAGAAAGAGAAAGAGAAAGAGAAAGAGAAAAAGAGAGAGAGAGAGAGAGAGAGAGAGAGAGAGAGAGAGAGAGAGAGATGAATGCGGGCACGTAGCGAACTATAAAGGAGAAGGAGAAGTAAAGGAGTGAGAAAGGATAGAAGAGAAAGAGAGAGAAAGAGAGAGAGAGTAGTCGAAGAGACAGTGGCATGCGACAGCAAGTGAGACCAAACTGTCAGCAAACTGCATTTACCATTGTTGCTTCCGAGGCTCGCTACATTGTACTCTCCTCTAACCTAACTTTCCTAACGATCTCAGGGACCAGGTCTGTGTTTTCCTTAAATACGGCGAAACTTGGAGATAAGCCGAAACCAGTTTAAGCGTCACGTTTCCTTCCCTTCCTTCCCTTACCCTCCCCCGCCCCTATTGTTACTGCCAGGAATCGTTTAATCCTTCCACAAGAGACGGAGACCAAGAGTTTGCGAAGGAGTAACAAGGAAGAAAGACGGAGGCCTCAAGAATGACGACGAAAGGGGACCTAAGCTGTGACTTTCTCTCTCTCTCTCTCTCCCTCTCTCTCTCTCTCTCTCTCTTTCTACTGAATCTTTGAAGATTCATCGTTTAACCGAATGAATAGCAAGAAACTTACTAACTCGTATGTTTTCAAATGGTATATCTATATATAAGCACACACACACATGTATATATATATATATATATATATATATATATATATATATATACATGTGTGCGTGAGTATATATATATATATATGAAATTAATCTA
>NC_060969.1:2963114-2970614 GCF_910589235.1 Vespa crabro | reverse complement strand
GTTATTTCGAGCTACAATACAGAAAGCGTGCGAGAGCACGGGGCAGCGCAGTTGCATACAAATTGTTCCAAAGTTAGGCTTCCCAAAACCTACTCCCCCCAGCCCCTCCCCCAGCCCCTCCCGCCCCGCCATACCCCCTTTCTCGATTTTACCCCTATCACGAAATCTCATCTCATCCCATTCTATCCCATTATTCCCTAAACCCCTCCCCCCTCTTCTACTCTTTCCTCCTCCTACTCCTCCTCCTCCTCTCGTTCTTCTTCTTCATCCCACCAATCTCTACCCTTCCTCTTCCCTTCCTTTACCTTCCACATCCCTTCCGTCATCCTTATTCTCTCCCCCCTTAACACTTTACAACGACGTCCATGTTAATTAGATAGTCGAACCATCGGCCAATAATTATGTGACGCCCTCTAATTAAATCCGATTCGTTCGAGCTACCCCCTCCCTTCCACCTTTCCATTTAACCCTCCCCTATTCACCCTCCTCCACACCGCATCTCCCCTATCCTATCTCTAATCCCCCTCAACACTTGCCTTTTCTACGAATCGCATTCTGTCCGCGTGCGTTGCATTTTATCGTCCGGCACGGATTTTCATAGCACGACGATATACATGCGAATAACGTGCTAGGCGAAATGGAATGAGAGGAGGAGGAGGAGGGAGGGGATGGGGGGATCGGCGTTGTATGCGGTGTATACAGGGTGGACGATGTAATTCGCGAAGATAAACGACGATCGATCGGTATAGCTCGTGTTGGAGAAATTAAATGCATCCGACTTCGAAAGTTGGATGGCCTCTCGAGTTTTAGGGGACCGGGGATATAGGATGGGGGTGGATGGCGAGATGCGTTTTGGTACTGTGAAAAAAGAGCGAATAAAAAAAAAGGACGACAGAGAGAGAGAGAGAGAGAGAGAGAGAGAGAGAGAGAGAGAGAGAGGGAGAATCCATTTTTTTGTCCTTTTTCTATGTCAATCGGCCGTTCCCATCGGGGAATGAGATTTTAAATCCGTTGGAGTTCGGAATCGTTTCTGATCTTTTCGTTGAAAAATTTATATCTTCCTTTTTTACTTCTCTTTTGCATTTTTCTTCCTGTCTCTTTTTTACTTCGTTCTTTTCCTTCCCTTTTTTTTTTCTTCTTTCTTTTTTCTCTTTTTTCTTTCTTTCTTTTTCATGGGAAAAAAGAAGATCGATATCTTGGTAATTTATATTTTTTAATACGATCTTCCGAGAGAGATGATGAAAAATCGCGTATCGTAGGTATCACGAACGTTGATATTTAATTATATTTCAACCGTTCGATCGATTAAGTTAACTATATATATATATATATATTTTTTTTTTTTCTTTTTAATTAATATTATTAATTAATTCAGCTTGTATCTTTCTATTTTGATTTTTCGAAGAAAGTGACGAAATAAAGATCTTTTGTATTTTGAGGAATTTAATGAGAATAAGCGAAATGAGAGAGAGAGAGAGAGAGTGAGAGAGTGAGAGAGTGAGAGAGAGAGAGAGAGAGATACGAATGATTAATTACCCGTACGATTGTACGGGGAAACTCTTTCTCATCTTTTATTGGTTCGTGAGTTAAAAAGGAGAAAATCGTTTGGGCTGGTATAAATTATTACGGTATTTAATAAATTTTCGTTTTTATTTATGTTTAATTGGAATGTTTTATAGCCTATCTCGGGATAGAGGCACGAACGATATGAGAGGGGTAAAATACAAGAAGGATATCCAACGATAATTATATTTCTCGTTGTTGTACTTTTGCGTCACGTTAAGAACCCATTAAGCTTCTAACGACGATTTTATCGAGGCACGTAGGCACCGGTACTGCGGTAGGTTACGAAGGAAATTTAACGACCAATCTGCGTACACGAATCAACCCTATCTCTCTACCTTCTCTTAAATGCAAATACACTCTGCTTTACTCACCTCTTATTGCTACTGCTGTTGTTGCTGCTATTCCTGGTGCTGTTGTTGCTGCTGCTGCTGCTGTTACTGCTGTTGCTGTTACTGCTGCTGCTGTTGCTACTGCTCCTGCTATTGCGGTTCGTGAAACTACAAGTAAGTTGGCACATCACTGTTATATACTAACAAGGAAATTATTTCCCCGGTTTAAAACGTTGACGTGTAAAATGTGGTATACCCGCCAAAGCTTCTCACTTGTTTTGTGTCAACCAATCTTGTAATAGTACTCTATTTGATTTCTATGTAATATCAACCAACAATATCTACATTAATTTAATACATATATATATATATATACATATATAGCTCGTATTAATAAATACATAATAAATAAATATCGATGAATTGTCATTGAAATTATTATCGGGCATTATTGTTAGCATGAAATTTTAATTGGTTTAAAGGAATGTTCGTGATAATGATTACAAACAGAGAAGAAAAAATAAAATAAAATAAAATAAAATGAAAATATAAACGAAAATGTAAGAAAGTTATATTTGAAATCAATCAACTCCCACAACCGCAATCCCATCCCTCCTTCCACCCCGGCATAGAATTGATCGGATGGACATTTTTAAATCGAGCAATTCTGAATATATCCACGAGAGATAATTCGTATCTCGAAATCGTGATATTTCACCTTTGACATATCAAAGGGAGAGGAAGATGATATTACGCTATGATACGTTATAAATAGATTGAAAATAAATCGTAGAAATCAAAAGGAGAAAATATCAAGTACGTGGAATGGATCTTTCCGTAAGTGGATTTTAAATCGTTTCGTTGAACGTTTAAAGAGATAAAAAAAGAAAAAAAAAAAAAAAGAAAAAGAAAAAAAAGAAGAAAAAAAAAAAACAGGGAAAAGGCGAGCGAACGGTCTTTCATCATCTTTCGACATGAATGATTCTCGTTTGATTTCTCCTAGGCAAAGAAAATCGAAATTTACTCCTTCTTCTCTTTCTCCTTTTTCTTTTATTCTCTCTCTCTCTCTCTCTCTCTCTCTTTTACACTATCTTGTTGAGAGATCGGTCCATGCTGGGATAGAATTTTTCTCACCTATGATGAAATCGATGCTCTTTGTCATGTAAATTCTAGCCACTCCCTTCTCTTTTTCACGTAGATATCCATTTGAAAAGCTAAAAAGCTAAAGAGACAGAGAGAGAGAGAGAGAGAGAGAGAGAGAGAGAGAGAGAGAGAGAGAGATTTATATACTATATCGATATTGAACAAAAATATTCTTTACATCGTATCTCTATCCATTGATATATGATAATTCCTCTTTGTACGATTAATCTCCAATTAATTTATCTTCTTCATCATCATCATTCATGATCATCATCATCATCATCATCATCATCATCATCATCATCGATGATTGTACGAGAAATACGAGGAACATTGAACATTTTATCCTTTTTTTTTTTTTTTTTTTTGATAGAACACACATCCATTCGACATTTTTAATTTCATTAGCTTCCTCGTTTCATCAGCGTGACTCTTTTCATCTCTACCATCATCGTCGTTCGTTATTACTTTCATTAAAACGATCCAACGGGCTTTGGCCCAGGGATAATTTGGGGATTGATTTGAGAATGGAAAATTTCGATAGTACATGGTAATGGAATTTGTTTTCCTTTTTCTTTTCTTTTTTATTTATCTCTCTCTCTCTCTCTCTTTTTTTTCTTTTTTTTTTCTTTCAGACGATCGAGATTCGAAGTATCGAGGGATTTAATTCGTAATTAAATCGTTACGGACGGACGAATACGAGGAATTAAATCAATCCTTTGATTGATCAAATTAATTCGATCAAAGGAATAAGACTTGATTAAAAAAATTTTCGTATATACATTCATACAATTATTTATTATTTTGATATTTTCTTTTTAATCCGTCGTTATTATATCTGATATGTATATATTCGATCGATGATTTTAATATACATAAGTTCGATAAAAATGATTTGTTAGAAAATAAAATGGAGAGATAATGTTGAACTCCATGAACTGTATGAACTAACTAATACGCTTGCATGAACTCCCTAACATAAACTCGCTCGTTAAGTTGATGTCGAAGCTTTTCACGATAAAGTGACCTGTCCGATCGTGAGAAAGTTTCATCTTTATCTTTCTCTTCTCCCCTTATCCCGAATCTCTCTCACTCACTCTCTCTCTCTCTCTCTCTCTTTCTCTCTCTCGTTTTAGGAAACTTCTAAGCAAGTTTACGTCCTGGACGTTCATCCTTTAGTTCCCCGGCATCGTTTCTGGACCGATTGAAAAGTTTTCCAAAGTCTGCGGTAATCTCGACGTAGCGTTACCCTCGAAAATATGTTGTCCTAAGCTACAAACTCACGAAATACTTATAGACGTTTTACCACATCCATCCATCCTTCCATCCTTCCTTCCTTCCTTCCTTCCTTCCTTCCTTCCTTCTTTCTTTTTCTTTTTTTTTCTCTTCATTCTTTTTCCTTTTCCTTTCCTTCCTTGGTCTTTGCTCACTGAACTTTTGATCTCGCACGATCGTAAATATATCTATATAAAGGAAGTTTTTACGAGTGCAAATCGGATTGCACCCGTTCTTACTTTAACTTACGTAGATTTAAACTTCACGATATATATATATATATATATATATATATATATATATATATGAGATTTTTTTTTTTTTCCTTTAAAAACAGGAAGAGGTTTTTTTTCAATCGATAAGTGATTTTACTCTTAGTGAAAGTTGTTCTTCTTACCTGAATTATCTTGATTATCGAAGTAATTAAAGTTTTTCGCTTGTTTAGATATATTCGATTAAAGTTGCCGTCAATTCTTCGATAGAATTTATTTTTCCCTTGGTTTCGTTTGATTTACACTCTACGTTTGTGATTTACTCTAAGTGAATTTACTTTCGTCGCACCCCCCCCCTCCTCCTCCTCCCCCGCTTTCTCCCCTTCTTCGCGTTTAACTTGCAGATGTATTTTTATTAAATCACTTTAATACTCATTCCTTTTCTTTTCTTCCTTCTTCCTTCTTCTTCTTCTTTTTATTTTTATTATTTTTTATTATTTTTTTTTTTCGTTTTTCTTTTTTTTTTTTCAATTATCCCGTCGTCTTTTTAGGAATAAGAGGAAAGAAGAAGAAGAGAAAATAGGAAAAGAACGATTGTATGTAAATACTTGCGTTCATAAGCAAAAAAAAAAAAACAAAAAGGAACAAAAAGAAGAAGAGAAAGAAATGAGAGACAGAGAAATTCATTGTAACATTTTTATTATATTATATTATTCATCAAAATAATTTATTAATAATGAGACCATTTTGGTATTGATAATATTGAAAACAAAATGGTCTTTTTTTTTTTTTTTTTTTTTTTTTTTTAAGTAAATTTAACAACAAAGACAAGTATTATTATTTCGATGGATCGTTCTTCTTCTTGTTGAAGTCATTGAGTCATAGAGAAGAGAAAACGAAAACAAAAAAAAAAAAAAAAAAAGAAAAAAAAAATTCTATTTTCAAACGTTCATTTGAACGAAACGAAACGAGACGAGAATAAATTCGTCAAAAGAAACGAATCTTGAAATAGTTAAAAGAATTATGCCCATTGTCTATAAAAACTCTTCCCAATGATCAGCTCAATCTCATTGTTTCTATTAATGAATAAAAATAGAAATTAAAAGTGTAAAGATTGTTTTGCTGATAATATTCGTAGATTGATTCTCGACTTTAGATTCTCTGGTTCGAGTCTTAAAGCGTTCTCGCATACAGCTTTAGATTAATCGTTCCACTCTGCCAGGATATTACCTTAAAGGTCTTTGATCGAAGACGCCATTGTGCTCGAGCAATTTGCCAGTCGATAATTCAAAACTCCCGCCAAACCTACACACACCTACACCATCACTTCCAACATCCTCCACAACCTCCATAACTTCTTCCTCCAACAGCCCAGTTTCAACGTCGTCATCTCTCTCTCTCTCTCTCTCTCTCTCTCTCTCCCACATCACTGGGAGTTACCTATCGTAATACTGCTTTTATTTGACGACATGAATCACACCGAACTACGAGTTTAATCGTTTAACATTGAACGAGTAAGAAGGTAAAAAAAAAAGAAAAAGGAATGAAATTACGTTCGGTCTAAAAAGTATACTATACAATTTCTAATCGATTATGATGGATCGTTAAAAGTTAAAATTGTGTTGTGGAAAAGAGGAGAGGACAAAAAAAAAACAAAAACAAAAAGAAGAAGAAGAAGAGAGAAAAGAAACTCTCTTTTGGTCATATTAAAAATTTTTAAAAGTGTAACGCCAAGGTATGACATTTGTTAATAGAAATTATCCTTTAATTAATCTCGCGTTTGTCTGCTTCAGGATTAATTATATCCTTCATCCGATGTGACCCAGATTTTCTCGATCCACAGTAATAGGTACGCTTAACGCGGATCCACAATTTGTTTTTTAAGATTAAGATTTGTCTCTAAAAAGAAAAAATAGAGAAAAAAGTAAAATCTTAAATATTCCTACCTATGGCATAAGTTTATATTAAATTGTCGATGAAATTGCAAAAATAAATTTCAAACAATACTAGCACCAATTAACATTGATCCATGATCGATCTGTATTATTCTTACTTATCTGAAAAAGAAAAGAGGTAAAGGTGATTAAAATGGAAGGAAAGGGAAGAAATAAAATAAAATAAAATAAAATAAAAAAGTTGACGTATAAAAGTCAATTGTAAAATATAAGAATGAAACAACAATTAATTTTCTTTTTTTTTTTCTTCCTTTTTTTTTTTTTTTTTTCTTTTTTTTGTTACCTTCAAAAAGAAAAGAAGAAACGTCGTTTCCATTCGTAGACGATGGACTTTGTGAAAGATCCGTTGTTTTGATTGTTCAAGATGTACGACGAAATGCGTAAATGTAACATTTATTTCGGCATAAATTATGACATTAGATACATAGATTAAGTATAGATACAAAATGAATTGACTGTAGACAGGACTGTAGTGAAAATACATCGATGCTTCCTCGGTTCGAGTATTCAACGCGCTGTTTCGTATTCCTCGATTAAAGTATTTCATTTCACACTTTGATATTTTCTTTTTGAAATACTCGTGCGGCTTACGGGGTCGTAATAATATTCTTGTGTGTTCCTTTTTTTTTTTTTCTTTCTTTCTTTCTTTCTTCCTTTCATTTCTTTCTTTTCGTTTTTATTCGTTACTTATTTCATAATTATTATAATTATTATTAATATTAATATTAATATTATTAGTATTATTATTAGTATTACTATTACTATTATTATTATTATTATTATAATTATTATAATTATTATTATTATTATAATTATTATTATAATTATTATTATTATTATTATTATTATTATTATTATTATTATTATTATTATTATTATTATTATTATTATTATTAGTTTTCTGTACACTTACGTATATATGTATAATATTTATAGTATGTATTTATATATTTATGATCGTCGATCGATCTACGACCCTGAAGCCACGAGAGATTTCTTTCAATTCATTTCCTTTCTGAT
>NC_060969.1:2950614-2958114 GCF_910589235.1 Vespa crabro | reverse complement strand
AATTCTATGAGAAAGAGAGACAGAGAGAGAGAGAGAGAGAGAGAAACAAAACAAAAAAACAAAAAAAACAAAAAACAAAAAACATAAAAAAAGAAAAAAAAAAAAACGAAAAAAGAAAAAAAGAATAAAATACATAAGTTCGCGACTAAACTAAGCGAACCGTACGCTAAATATACTAAGGACTAGTATCGGCTAGAGAAAGCGTTTAAACTTTTGTCACATCTAATCCTATTCCTAAACTATCCTTATACAGACATCGATGAGGTTTCTCAGCAAAAAGTACATACACACACATATATGTATATATGTATGTATGTATGTATGTATGTATGTATGTATGTATACATAGGTATGTATTATATTTATATACAGGATGGTTTGAAAAGTTTTCAGACGGATTAAAAAGAAGTTCCTAGACGATTTTAAATATCAATAACTCGTTTTCGAGACTTTTTCTTACATTTTTCTTTTTCTTTCTCGAGACTCGTAATTTTATAAAAGAGAGAGAGAGAGAGAGAGAGAGAGAGAGAGAGAGAGAGAGAGAGAGAGAGAGAATTAGTGCAGAAAAAAGTTATAAGAAAGAAAGAAAGAAAGAAAGAAAGAAAGAAAAAAAAGTCGCGAAAAAGAGTAACGATCAATTTTTAATAATCATTCGAATTTTACTTTTGATATCCTGATCTAAGAACTTTCAAATCACCCTGTATATAAATATGGATACTCGATTTTTTTGTAACACACAAGATGAACGCTATATTCTCTCTCTCTCTCTCTCTCTCTCTCTCTCTCTCTCTCTCTCTCTCTCTTTCATTTTTTTACACACACACATATATATATATATATATATATATATATATATGCAGGTTAGGTTGAAAGAATTTTGTGGTTTAGAAAGAGGAGTCGTTAGATTAGCTATGTCCTTGATTTTTACGAACATACTCAGGAGAGGAATACTTTCTGACCGTTCTCGAGTTACAAAAAATCCGTTAAAACCCTGTAACACGTAACTCCACTCGACTAAATGGCCACATCGAATCCGATTGGATTCGATTACCTTTGCCCCCCTCTCAAATCAACCCTTATTCTCTTCTCTTCAACCCTCTACCCTCCCAACCCCCTACCACTCTCTTCCATTTACCTTCTTGTTAATCCGAGTAGAGGAGAACAAGAATTCGAACTCTTATTTCTTTTCTTTTTTATCTATCTATCCTATCTATTTATTTTTCTCTTTCTTTCTCTCTCTCTCTCTCTCTCTCTCTCTCTCTCTCTCTCTCTCTTTCTCTCTTTCTCTCTCTCTCTTTTTTTTTTCTCTTTCTAACGTTACAAAAGAAAGAATTTAAAATGATTGCAAGCGGAATAAACGATATGATAGAAGATAAATATATACGTATGCATTTATGTACTTAGGTATGTATGAGATGTATGTATGTATGTATGTATGTATGTATTTATGTATTCATGTATTCATGTATTCATGTATATATGTATATATGTATGTATATGTATATATATATATATATATATATATATATATATATAAGCAAATGGCAGAGAGATTCGAAAAAAATCTACTCCGCTTAATTAGGTATTCTTTTGCGTTTACTCGTTCCGTACGATTTCAGGAACGTGACCGTCTACGTTGTTAGAAGATTAGAAGACGCGAATCCATAGAAAGCAAAGTTCATCATATAGGGACTATCGTTAAATTATACGTCTCTCTATCTCTGTTTATTAATTATTCCCGTAATTGTTCATTTGATTCGTTTTAAAATCGTACATTATCGTTAACAATGGGATTATTTGTTAAAAATAATAAATAATATATATATATATATATATATATATATTATATCGTATTAATATGTTCTAATTTATTAAAACATGAATGATCTTGAAAAGAAAGGAAAAGAGACAAAAAAAAAAAATGAAAATTATAAAACTTACTTGTGATATGATTCGAGGAAAGTTTTGAACAAAACGAAAACAAAAAATATCTAGAGCTAAGTAGATTTCTAAAGGTAAAAGAACAAAAAAAAAAAAAAAAGAAAAAAAGAACAAAAATAAAATAAAGGATTTATAATCTGATCGGTGGTCAGTCTCGGTTAAAAAAAAAAAAAAAAAGAAAAAAGAAAAAAAGAACAAACAAAAGAAAAAGAAACAAAAAAAAAAGAAAGACAAAAGGAAAAAGATAACGAAAAGAAAAAGAAAAAGATTGAAAAGAAAAGCGTAGAAAAAAAGAAAAAAGAAAAAAAAAAAAAGAGAAAGAAATAAGAAAAAAAGGACGATTAACGAAGACATTGAAATATTTAATATTGCACGTAATAAATTCTAATGATAATATGTACGATCTAAAATAGATCAAATCAGTCACAACAAATGATTATTTTTAAATACTCGTGATAATCTCAGCTGATAACTTTTATCAAACACATGTGAGATATCATTCATAATAAGTATCTAATTCCGCGTCTTCGCATCTCTTTCTCTTTAATCGGCATTTATTTATGCATGTATATATGATACGTATTTACCTATGCATGTATGTATGTATGTATGCATGTATGTATGTATGTATGTACGTACGTACATATGTAATATTATGTAGATCCTCGATCATCGAAGGAGACTTCTTTTTTTTTTCTTTTTAATATTTTTCTTTCTTTTTTCTTTTTTTTTTTTTTTTTTGTTTGTTTTGTTTATCAAGAACGACTATCGAGGAAGGCAAGGAAATCGATTCGTGGGTACGATAGCTGTGCTTATTAGAGTAATAGGATATCGATGACGCGTTCGATCGATCGATCGTTGTTCAAATTAGAAATCATTTTCTCATATATGTTTGTCTTCGTTCCTTTTTTTTTCCCTTCTTCTTTCTTTTTTTTTTCTCTGGTTTTTCTGTTTCTGTGTCCTCTTCATCCCCCCCTCCTCCTCCTCCTCCTCCTCCTCTTTCTATTTCTTTTTTTTTTTTCATTTTTTCCCCGCCCTTACGATTTCTTTTTCGATCTAAGCGAACGATCGATCTTAAGCTTTAGAATCGTGACATGGCCATAAGTCACGTGACGCACTTCCTAGTCCTTAGCAAAAATAATTCATGTTATTTGTAAAATGTTGATTAATCCGAAATACACGGTGTTAAATCTCACAAGGATTATATAATTTAATGAGATCTTTTACACGTAAGATTCGGTCTCTCTCATACATTTTACATTACGCGAAGCATGCTTTATTTTATTATATTTTATTTTTACTTTACATTACTTTACTTTATGTTACTTTATTTTATCTTTTTTTTTTTTTTTCTTTCTTCCTTTCTTCCTTTTTATCTTTGTCTTATACTAATCCTTTTTCTTTCTTCCTTGTTTCGCTTCCTTTTTTTTTCCTTTTCCTTATTTTTTTTTTTTTTTTTATTATTATTATTAGTATTATTATTATTCTTATTATTATTATTATTATTATTATTATTATTATTATTATTAATTTTTTTTTGTTTCCTTTCAACATTATCTTCACCATAGAAAAGCTCGAAGAAAGCTTTTTTTCTTCTTTCATAGTTTCTTTAATCTTGCTTTCTTTCTTTCTTTCTTTCTTTCTTTCTTTCTTCTTTTTTTTCTTTTTTTGTTTTTATTTTTTGGCTCGTTTGCGTTGTGACAATCTCATCAATGAGGATACAAATGACAGGTCGATAATAATAGCTCTCGGTTCATTGGCACAAATATTTGGCAACGTAATACACACACACACACACACACACACACACATATATATATGTGTGTGTGTGTGTGTTGGAATTTATATCGAATTATTCGTGAAAGAAAAATGAATGAAAGATTTGTTATAACAAATCATTATTTTAATCGATAATTTTGTTAGACATATATAAATAGATTCGTTTGTCTTTAATTATTCGTCAAATTATAATCGATCAATTCTAAATGAATTTTTTTTTTTATTTTTCCTTTCCTTTTTTTTTTTCTCGAATAAAAACGATCACGAGGAACGATTCTTCGTTGGTTTTTCTTTTCTTTTTTTCTTTTTTCATTTCTCATTTTTTTTTCTTTTTTCTGTTGAGGCTCCGTTTAAAGACGAGCAATGTATCCTTATTTGAATAGTGATAATAATAATATCAGGTAACCTTAATTTGCGATTATCATTGGCTCGCTCAAAGATTACAATCTTACTTGCTAATACTTTGGTATAACGTTGCTCGATCACTGTAGCTTTGTATACTTCGCTTAGGTATCGTTAGTCGCCGTTAGAAGCTAATTAATTCATTAATAAAAATTAAATACTAACGCGGTTGGACGTTTGACTCTTTTTTCCTTCTCTCTTTATTTGGGTGTCTCCTCTTATTTTGGCTTTGCAATCTCTTTCCTTTTTTTTTTTTTTTTTTTATTATTTTTTCTATCTTTCTCTCTTTCTTCTCTTCTTTTTTGATTTATCTTCCGAAGATAATAATACTCAGAGATTGTTACAATTAAATACGAATTTTACGAAAGAGTACAAAGAATAGAGAATGGATTTGAGTCCAAGAAGGAGAGGAATTTGGAATTTTCTCTCTCTCTCTCTCTCTTCTTTTTTACTTTTTTACTCTCAAGTGTTTTCGATTCGAAATTTCGAGTACCTGTCGCTTCCGGGACTCTTATCTCCCAAGGACACCCAATATATGTTAATACATATACACACATATATGTATATGTGTATATATATATATATATATATATTTATACACACTTATATGTAATATACAAGTTGAACCATATAACGTTATCAATTGGAAAAATTAATTAAACCATGGATCTTTAAGTATGATCAAAAGATATTAAAACCTTCTCATAGTCTTACTGTTTTGATTGATAATAATAATAATAATAAAAATAATAATTATTACGTTTTACGAATATATAATTTTGTAGAATTTGCGAAGTAATATATTTATGTTTCGATTGGAAAAAAAAAATAATAATAATAATAATAAATAATATATTATCAATAAGAAAATAAATATTCTTTCTTCTTTTCTCAAAGAATAGTTCCATGATATATATATACACACACACACATATATATATATATATATACTGTTAATAGTATATATTATTTTGATAATGAAATAAAATATATATTAACGTTATAAGGTTCATCCTGTAAATATTCTGATGGATTGATCTGATTGGCAACTCCTACGTATAGTGTTCGCAATCCCCACACTCCGATAGTGTGGGTGTGGACGGACACTAGGTGGGATTTGGATCTTCATAGGCCTTTTCGTAGTCCCGTCGACGGATCACTGCAAAATGGGTCATCTGGAAGGAATTAGTCTTCTTGCAGCCACGTTCCAACGTACCCGTCATGCTGTAGCCCATGTTAAAATCGCTCGATGACACGTTCGACGTCAGGTACAACTGCGAACAGAGATAAATCGTACTTATGTCAGATTGTATAACCTTTCTCGTCAAAGTGCTGCATGAGAGAATGAGAGTGAGAGATAGAGAGACAGAGAGAAAGAGAGAGATAGAGAAAGGGAGAGAGAGAAAGAGAGAGAGAGAGAGAGAGTTATGTCGCCTTTCATCGATTCTTTGCTCGATTTATTACCGTCAATGCTTCGATCTCTCTTTCAAACCGACAGAACAAATTGATACGGTAATCTAAGATCTTAGAAAAAGTAATCGAGTGGACATATATATATATAAATGTATAAAAAAATTCATTCATTCATTCATTCATTCATTCCTTTGTTTCTTCATTCATTAATTCATTCATTCATTGATTCATTCATTCATTGTTTCATTCAAACTTCTTACGATAATCTAAGATTTTAGAAAAAATAATCGAGTTGATATATATATATATATATATATATATATATATATATATATATATAAATGTATCGAAAAATTCATTCATTCATTAATTCATTCATTTGTTCTTTCATTCATTAATTCATTCATTGATCCATTCATTCATTGATTCATTCATTCATTAATTCATTCATTTGTTCTTTCATTCATTAATTCATTCATTGATTCATTAATTCATTGATTCATTCATTCATTGATTCATTCATTTATTGATCCATTCATTCATTGTTTCATTCAAACTTCGTACGATAATCTAAGATTTTAGAAAAAATAATCGAGTTGATATATATATATATATATATATATATATATATATATATATAAATGTATCGAAAAATTCATTCATTCATTAATTCATTCATTTGTTCTTTCATTCATTAATTCATTCATTGATTCATTCATTCATTGATCCATTCATTCATTGTTTCATTCAAATTTCGTACGATAATCTAACATCTTAGAAAAAATAATCGGGTGGATATTTATATATATATATATATATATATATAAATGTGCATAAAAATTCATTCATTCAATCATTCATTTGTTCATTCATTCATTCATTCGTTCGTTCGTTCATTCATTTGTTCATTCATTCATTCATTCAAAACTTGTAAGAAATTTAACAATTTTTTCCTTTCTTTTTTTTTTTCTTTTGTTTTTTTTTTTTTTTTTTTTTAATACAAATTGCATTATCTCGATAAAAATTTAACACATTTTATATTTAATGGTGTCATTCTATTCAAAAGAAAAAAAAAAAAAAAAAAAAGAAAGAAAAAAGAATTGTCCTATTATTAATTTAACAAATGATCATGATATACACACATATATCTGAATAATAGAAATAATTTAATATAAAGGAAAAAAAAGAGAAAAGAAGAATAAAAAAAAAATATATATATATATATTATAATCAAGTGCAATATTTTTGTTTTGAATAATTCCCTTCTTCTCACTATCACGTTTTCATTGTTAAATTTAAATTCGCACAATGAAACTACTTAAGAAATATTCGCATCCTGGCGAAATATGTACATATACGCTCAAAAGTCCACGGAGTCGATATGAAAATATTTAACGAATGCACGATATAAAGGAAAAAGAGAGAACAAAAAGAAAAAAAAGGAAGGAGCGAATAACAAGGACAAAAGAAAGGAAAAAAGGTGAAACGAAAACAAGGAGAAAAACAACAAACAAAAAACAAAAAAAAAAAGAAAAAGAAAAAAAGAAAAAAGAATTATTCGAGAAAGACAACGTCGAGTAATCCGTCTTTATAATAATGTTCGTTAAAAATCTTCCGCACCTACACACAAACACACACACACACACACATATATATATATATAAAACCCCTCCCTGTTACCAATCCCTTCGATCACTATATTCTCTCATAGGTTGACCTCGAATTTGAAGAACTGGGTTAAATACGACACGGAAATATTTAATGGCCGACAATGCGATGGACTTGCCCCATGTTTTCTCTCTCTCTCTCTCTCTCTCTCTCTCTCTCTCTCTCTCTCTTTCTCATCCTCTGTGGTTTCGACGAAATTCGACCTACTTTGTTATATAACTTCTTTTTTTTTTTTTTTTATTTTGCCTTCATCCTTTTTATTTTCTCTCTCTCTCTCTCTCTTTTTTGTTTATTTAT
>NC_060969.1:2935614-2940614 GCF_910589235.1 Vespa crabro | reverse complement strand
TCCCGAGCGCCACTTTAGCTCGCATAAAATTAAGTGGCAAGGAAGAAATGAAAAGAGAGAGAGAGAGAGAGAGAGAGAGAGAGAGAGAGAGAGAGAGAAAGAGGGAAAAGAAAAACGAATAAACGGCCGGTGTCCTCGCGTGACCGTACGTGAATTACGTGTGAAACACTCTAACCCTTTCTCTCTTTCTCTCTTTCTCTCTCTTTCTCTCTCTCTCTCTTTCTTTCTCTCTCGCTCTTTTCTCTAAAGAAAAATTGCACTTAATGATACTCCCTCTTTCTTTCTCTCTGAATCAAATCTTGATGTATATGACTTAACATTTATTACTCATAATCACGTATATCATATGTGTCAATGCATTTAATTGCTACACCATAATTCCATTTCTCATTGCGATATTGAAATATAATACATATTATTCATATATACTATAATGCAATGTATGATATATATATATATAGATAGATAGATAGATAGAGGGAGAGAGAGAGAGAGAAAGAGAGAGAGAGAGAAAGAGAGAAAGAAAAAAATTTATAACAAAATTTTTATAATTATCGATAAGAAATTTAAGTTAATCTTAAAACTATTATATATATAAATATATATATATATATAAATATATATGTATTTGCTGATATGCATAAATGAACAAATAAATTTGTGTAACAAAAAGTGTAAGTATAAAATTTACAAAATATATTAAATGGAATATAAATAGATCATCCTCGTTGTCGAGTGGATCCGAATTGAAAAAAAAAAAGAAGTGGAAAATGAAGAAAAAAAAATTTACACAAAATATTTGGAGGAATTTAATGAAAGCACATTAAAAATTTTTACGATAAAAATATGAGAGTGATTTTATCGAGCGTAAAAAAAATTATCTAAACGTTACAAATATACATAAATATATATAAATATATATATATATATATATATATATATATATATACATATATGTATATATAGATATACGTAGATATACATGCATGGATATAACTAAAAGAGAGAAACAGAGACATAGAGAGAGAGAGAGAGAGAGAGAGAGAGAGAGAGAGAGAGAGAGAGAGAGAGAGAGAGAGACTAGGATTTTCCTTTGTGAAACGGTAGTACAGACAGAAAGAGAGAAAACGAGAGAAGTCAAAGCAGCAGCAGCAGCAGTAGCAGCAACAGCAGCAGTAGTAGCACCACCACCACCACCACCACCATCACCACCATCATCGTCAGCCGCCATAGTGGATTTTAAAGCGAGTGTCGGATCCGGCGCACTTCAATGGAGAGCGTTTAAACTTTTAATGATCGTCGCCGGTTCAAGCGGCCGCCGGAATAAGCCCCTCGAGTCACCCCTTTCCAGGGGCGTATCGAGGACCCCGTCAAACCCCACTACCTTTATCACTACCACCACAACCATCACCACCACCACCACCATTACCATCGCCACTACTACACCATTACCTCACTACCATGTTACCACCGTCGTCATCACAGCTAACCACCACCACCACCACCACCACCACCAATCTACGAGGAGGTCTTTTCTTTGAGTTCTCTTCGAAATCACCCTCGATTTTCTCGCGTACTCTTAGAATTTCGCTCCAACGACCTTAGTCCTTTACGATTTCTTTTTCATCCCTTTAAGACTTCCTCTCTCTCTCTCTCTCTCGCTCTCTCTCTCTCTCTTTCTCTTTCTCTTTCTCTATCTCTCTCTATCTCTCTCTCGTTCACTCGCTTGCTCGCTCGCTCGTTCTTTACCTATCTCTATCTTTTTCTTTATATGTATCTGTATATATATATATATACATATATCTTTTACTAAAATTAAATGTAACGAGAGAATACTATGCGATATAGATAAGTATATAGGTACGTATGTATATTATGACTTCGTCAAAGAACGAGACGAATGTCGACACGAGTCATTGATCCAAAGGTCACGTGACTTCCTTCAGTCAAACTCTCTGACAGATTTTCTTTTTCTTCTCTCTCTTTCTCTCTCTCTCTCTCTCTCTCTCTCTCTCTCTCTTTTAATCTAGATTCTATGATATCCCGATGCATGCATGCATGATACGAATGTACGTACGTACCTATATATATACATATATATATATATATATATATATATATATATATATATATATATGTATTTATGTATGTATGTATGTATGCATGCTGATACGAATATTTAAGTGAATATCTAGAAATTCGAATAATTATTTCAATATTCATGAATAATTAGTATAACAACGTTTAATTCGTGAAAAAGAAGAAAAAAAGAGAAAAAAATGAGAAAAAACTTGGAAATTTCATTATGCTGATTGTTATTATGCCATTGTTTGAATTCTCTCTCTCTCTCTCTCTCTCCCTTTCAATCGTACGAATATAATAAACTAATGTACAGAAAGATATACAAGTATGCATGTATGCATATATTTATACGCATTTGCATATGCATATGTATATATATATATATATATTAAAGTACGAATAATAATAATAATAATAATAATAATAATGATAATAATAATAATAATAATAATAATAATAATAATAATAATAATAATAATAATAATGATAATAATAATAATAATTTCAACTAAAGAAAGATATTAGAGATAGATATTTAATGATAGAAAACTAATGGAATTAGTCGAACGTATTTGTAACATTGATTGGAAAACCATTGAACCATTGTTATTTAAAATAACCTAATTTAGTGTATCGCGAATGAGATCTAGATTGGTAAGCTATGTGTCAGAATTAATGCTGGACATCGATAATGGTTTCCAACACGACAGATCGAAAAGCCTTTTGATGGATCAATGCGCTACTCTCTCTCTCTCTCTCTCTCTCTCTCCCTCTCTCTCTCTCTCTCTCTCTCCCTCTCTCTCTCTCTCTCTCTCTCTTCCCATATAGATAGAAGATATAGGATAGTAGGAATGATATCAAGCGTTTGATAAAAAATACGAGGTAAATTTTAATCCCTTGTTAAATCAATGATGCGTTACCATGAAAAATTTATCGAGAAATTCGTCGATTTTATCGTCGTTCGTTTCGTAATCAATGTTCTCATTCCCTCCCCTCCACCTATCTCTCTCACTCTCACTCTCTCTCTCTCTCTCTCTCTCTCTCCCTCTGTCTCTCTTTCTCTCTCTGCTAATCTTTTTCTTCCTACACCTTTGTCTTTCAATTATTTTCACATCGGTACGTCACTTCTAATCAGAGAAATCATAATAATATAACAATTGATGGTGGGCGAAATAAGCGATGACGACGATGGCGATGACGATGATGGCAACCCATTGGTGATGATGGTGTTGATAATGATGATAATAATAGTAGTATTAGTTATAGTAATAATAATAGTAGTAATAGTAGTAGTAGTAGTAGTAGTAGTAGTAGTAGTTGAAATAGTAGGGCGTTTACATCGACGCTAATTAAAATTTTATTTGAAATCGCGTTTGCCATGCTTTGTCCCTTTGTGTGAACGGGGTCTCGTATATGCCATGTGCACAAGAACGATTCTAATTAATGAAATAATGGGGAACGTGATAATAATCGAACTCTCTCTCTCTCTCTCTCTCTCTCTCTCTCTCTGTCTCTCTCTCTCTTTCACTGTTCTACACTATACTCTCTTTCTATTGCGCTAAAGAGACGAAAGAGAGAGAGAGAGAGAGAGAGAGAGAGAGAGAGAATTAAAATACATAGATAATTACTCTTATATACAAATATGTATGTGTATAATTATACGTATGTATTTGTGTTGTGCATTATATTACAGGAATATTAATATTACATTATATTATATTTTTAAAAATAAATATATTTTATTTCTCGTTATCAATGATATTATCTACGTCATCGAAAATAACAATTAGTATGATAAATCCGTTTTCTTTATTCATCATGTTAATCATGTATATATATATATATATATATATATATATATATATATATATATATATATATATGTGCGTGTGTGTGCAATAATATACGTTAGAGAAATCCCCAATTTAAGCGGATTTTCGTAACGCGATATTAACGAAAGCAAAGAGAAAGAGTGACAGAGAGATTTAGAGAGAGAGAGAGAGAGAGTGAGAGAGAGGAGACAGAAAGAGATAGGAGACAGAAAGAGAGAGGAAACAGAGAGAGAAAGATAGAAATAAATAGATATAGAAAGAGAGTCTTCAATGATGGAAGAGTATATCATTCGATAGCAATGCCTTTGATGCCGCATCGTTTCGCAAATAAATCCAACTAGAAACATCAAATATAGGTTGTCTACATCTATCTTCGCATATTACCTCCTACGTTTTCAGTAGCGATGATACGTTACGTTGATATATAGATATAATTTAGAGAGAGAAATAGAAAGAGAAAGAGAGAGAGAGAGAGAGAGAGAGAGAGAGAGAGAGATGTATATAGATATATGTATGTATATATGTATATGTAAATACATATATAGATAAATATGTATACATATAGTAGCAATAAGTTGATTTTCAAGAGAGCAAGGAACGTTTATTTGCTAAGGTCGGTCACTCGTTGAATCATCGTTTCAAGATCTGAGTCACGGAACTTCATTTAGAAATGGAGAATACATATATTAGATATGTTTAGAAAGAGAAAGAGAGAGAGAGAGAGAGAGAGAGAGAGAGAGAGAGAGAATCCCTACTCTCTCGGGCAAACTTCATTTAGCTCTGAGTAAACTCGTAGAAAATATTCCGAGAATGAGAGAGATCTTTACAAGAGGAGAAGAAGGATAGATAGATAGATCATCTCTTTTGTAAACGGGAATTTCAACACCTCGTTTCATCCTTTAAAATTATGGCCATTAATCGTACATTAAATGCAGATAAGTATTATTATTCGTGCGTATGCGAGCGTATTCGTGAGTATGTGCAAAAAAAAAAAAAAAGAACAAAATAATAAGAAAAAAGAAAAACCAAAAAATAGAAGAAGAGGAAAACAAAAAGAAAGAAACAAAAATCTTATACGCGAACTCG
>NC_060969.1:2928114-2930614 GCF_910589235.1 Vespa crabro | reverse complement strand
CCCCCACTTCCCACCCATTGAGAATTCTTACTTCTTTCTTTTATTTCTTTTATTTTTTTTTTTTTTTTCGATATGCTACTATCGCGTGCAAAAGAAAAAGAAAAAGAATAAGATAGATAGATAGATAAGAGGAAAAGAGAGAGAGAGAGAGAGAGAGAGAGAGAGAAACATGCGAGTAGAATATTGAAATACCCTAGGGCCTCTCTCTCTCTCTCTCTCTCTCTCTCTCTCTTAGTCACTCTGTCTCTGTCTTTCTACTTTACGAACGTAAACGAGCTAGAATAGTGAATATATGTATGAATATATATGTGTGTGTGCACGTGCATGCATGTGTTTCTATATATGTGTGTGCGCCCGTGTATGTATGTGCTTGTATACATATGTGTGCGTGCGTGTGTGTGTTATGTGTATGTACGTGTAGATGTAAGTGCATACGGATTGTCAGAGAGTTACAGAGCAGTAGTACCAGCAGCACGTTTCAGGCATCGCGCTTCAAGAAACCTGCTTGCACAATGTTCCCTTACTCGGTATACTGCTTGCCTTTTGTACTCCATCGTTCGCCAAGGATGAACGAAAAGAAAGAAAGAAAGAAAGAAAGAAAGAAAAGGCTTTTCAATTTCTTCAACGCATGACTTTCGAATTTCTCCTGTGTATGATCACTCGGCGAAAGTATCGAGTTATCTTTTGCACGTACCAACACAGAACAGAAAGATATATCCAAAGGAAGAAAATAGATCTCTCTTTTTTTTTTTTTCGACCTTCTCTCATTTCATTTTTTCTTCTCCTTTTTCTTTCGAATTTTTTTTTTTTGTTCTTTGTTTTCGTTCTTTTCCTTTTTTCTTTTTCTTTTTCTTTTTAATCCTTCCGAAAGAACTCACGCGACACGCAAGAAAGCTTAATACATCCAGGGACACACAACTTATTCAATCTGACAATTACGTAAGTTAGAAGAAAAATAATTCTAATCGATTAGAATCTATGAAGGAGTGTACATATATATATATATATATATATATATATATATCGTATAAATGATATCCTATGATTCAATCGTACGATATGTCGAAGATTATTGAACGTTTATATAATGAATATATTCTGATATTTATTATAAGGAAAGATCAAAATTGTTGTTATTATTTCTATGTCAACGTAATATTTCTTCCAAGAAAATCCTATTTCATTCGAACAATCGTACGAAGCAACTATCAAAGGAATCACTAATCAATTGTCGAACGATTCAATTTAAAAATAAATATCGAAGAAAACAATAACTTTGTTTACAAAAGAAATCCATAGTTCGAACGAAGTTCGAATGAATCCCATCGTCGATTATCATCAAATATTATATTTACAATTTACGTCGGATGGAAATAAAACAATAGAGATAAACAATATCGATATTGTTAAGAGAGAGAGAGAGAGAGAGAGAGAGAGAGAGAGATAAAAAGAAAAAAAAAAAGGAACAATAGTCAACTAACTTTATCGTGAAATCAATTCGCTTTGCTCGAGCGCGCATTAGCTTCACCGTAGAAAGAATATAAGGGGTAGAGGGAAGGAGGGTGGGTAGAGAAAAGGAAGCAAAAGAAAGAAAGAAATAAAAAAAAGAAAAAAAAGAAAACGAAGAAAGAAAAGAGAGAGAGAGAGAGACTCTCGTTCTGCATCGAATATTTTCTTCGTGTCAGCGACTTTCCTTAACGTTTTGACTTTTCCCCGATAATCTTGGATATCTACTAGGGCGAATACCGCTTCGAAGTTATGCCAAGTCGAGAATTTTCATCAGTCAAGGTAAGATTCATCGCGGAAGAAAGTAAAGGATGAAGTAGTAGAAAAGGGTGGGGGGAGGTAGAAAAAGGGGTAGGTAAGATAGGTAGGTAGGTAGGTAGGTAGGTAGGTAGGAAAAAGGGATTGGGTTGAATTGAGATTGAGGTATGGGGGTTAGGATGAGATGTTGGATGCTTGAAGAGAGGAGAGATAGAGGTAGAAAGAGAGAGACAGAGAGAGAGAGAGAGAGAGAGAGAGTTAAGGGGGAGGGGCGGGGATAACGGAAGAACGGGGTTTGAAGAGGGTGCTTGATCGAATCCCGAATTACCGCAGGATGTCTCGTTGCCAAAACTTCTTAATTCGTCGTTTTGGAACGACAGGAACGAAAACGGTTGGAAGGAAGAGCACAGGCCTCGAAGACGATTTACTCTCTTGCAGTAGACGATGTTAAAGAGAGGAAGGATGAGGAGGATGTAGAAGAAGAAGAAGGAGAAGGAGGAAGAGGAAAAGGAGGAAGAAGGAGGAGGAAGACGACGACGACGAAGGGGAGGGTTTGAAGAGAGAATGAGGGTGGAAACACGTAGCAATGCACGTCGCGATTTTATCGACTCCCATGGAATTGCATTCGGCCCACGTAAACAGAAATATCCAAAGAGAGAGAGAGAGAGAGAGAGAGAGAGAGAGAGAGAGAGAGAGAGAGAGAGAGAGAGAGATCCTGGCACAAGACCCTTTTATC
>NC_060969.1:2908114-2918114 GCF_910589235.1 Vespa crabro | reverse complement strand
CTCCTAACTCCTTGTTTTACTTTCCCAACTATATAACTACTTCTAAAGCAATAATAGAGAGAGAAAGAGAGAGAGAAAAAGAGAGAGAGAAAGAGAGAGAGAGAGAGAGAGAGAGAGAGAGAGAACTTCGAATAAAACACGAGTATCGAGTCGGCATACAAACAGGAAGCTATTAAAAGGGAAAAGAGGAAGTAGTTTTATATATCGATAGGCTATTATCGATAAAATTCTTATCGAGTAGTGGTCGAAAGGATCGAAACGAACTAAGAAGAACCATAACGAAACGGATAAAGAATGAATATATATTCTCAATACGTATATATATATATATATGTGTTTGTGTGTGTGTGTGTGTGTGTGTCTGTGTGTATATGTATATGTATTATATCTACGGATATTTTTATCGATACACTCTGTTTTTATCGACTTGTTTGCGTTTCAACTCCATAGCCCGTTATTTCATAGTTATTTGAAGTCGAAAGTAAACTCGTTCGCGAAATTCCGATTCATGATATATAAATCTTTAGTCTCCTCTGTCCTTCTCTCTCTCTCTCTCTCTCTCCCCTCTCTTTCTATTTTCTTTCTTTCTTTTTATATATATATATTTATATAAATTCATCAGAGATAGAAAATACAAAGAAGAATCTTTCTTAAAAGGGAAAAAGTAATATAAGTTAATAAACGAATGAATGAATGAATGAATGAATGAATGAATGAATGAATGAATGAACGAATGAATAAATAAATAAGTAAATATTTCTTCAAGTAATGTAATAAAAGAGAAATTTTTTTTTTATTAAATTCTATTATAATGTTATTCCTTTTAAGTTATTGTATATACCGTTGTATATAAAGAATCAAATTAAATTAAAACTCGTATACGTTTTATAAAATTTATAATATCAAATATACAATATATATATATATATATATATCTAGAATAAAAAAAAAATGAAAAATGTAAACGATATGAAATGAACAATAGTAAATAAATAAATAAATAAATAAATAAATAAATAAATAAATAAATAAAATAACAAATGTCACGACAGATTAAACGCAATTATCCATATAAGAATTTACTTGACCGACTTTATTATCCGAATAATCTTCACTTCCGCTTTGGATAATCGAGAGAGATAAAAAGAGAGAGAAAGAGAGACAGACAGAGAGAGAGAGAGAGACAGAGAAAGGGTGGACAATCGAGCGTACGACTTTAGTGACATGCAATTCCCCGCCTTAATTTCGGAAAATCCTGTTCGGATACACGCGGTCTGTACGTTAAAGCGTGCGAGCCGAGTCTGAAACTATTGGTGGGTGGCAAACGGTGAATGGGAGGAACGGGAAGGGAACTGTTGGGAGTTTTGGAACGATGGGACGAGGGTGGTCGGAAGGAAAGGGGGGCGAAGGTAGGGTAGGAAGAGAATGGTGTACGAGTGAATGATAGCTCGCGTGCTATTCACGCAACCGGCTTGTCCGCGTTGCGCATGGATATGTCGACTAATCCGATAATCTGCCGGTTCGGTCCATTGGCCCAACATCCCTCCCTTCCACCCTCCTACCGCCCTCTCTTCCTTCCTCTCACTCTCTCTCTCTCTCTCTCTCTCTTTGTATATGTGTATGTGTTTCCCTTTCTCTCTCTCTCTCTCTCTCTCTCTCTCTCTCTCTCTCTCTCTCGGTCTCTCTTGTACAGTGTCCGTAGTTATATCCCCCCCACCGTCTTCCTCCATACGTCCATGTCCCATGCGTCTATATACATTTCAGCAAATTCAGTTGCTCTTATCGTGACAGGACCAAAACGTTTCACGTTACACGGGGGGGGGGAAGGGCGAAGGACCGGGCGAGGGGGTGGAGGGCGGGAGGCGAAGTGGAGGGGGTGACGAGGCATGGGAGTAGATGTGGGAACAGCTTTAAAATGCTTTTCAAGCTACACTTTGCAAGCTTGAATTTCGAAATTCTAGTCTATACCGAGAATATTTCGGTCAAATTTAACCGCCAAGTTATATACGAATATATCTCCTCCTCCTCCTCCTCCTCCTCCTCCTCGTCCTCCTCCTCGTCCTCCTCCTACTCCTCCTACTCCTTATCCTCCGCTAATATCATTCTCCATCGAGAGAGACGAAAAAGTAAACCGATTGGGAAAATAATAGTCTGTTGCCCTTGAAAAGAAATCTGCGCAAAATAATATCCTCTCTCTCTCTCTCTCTCTCTCTCTCTCGAAAGGACGAAAAAAAAAGCTTTGGTCTGTCTGTCTGTCTGTTGTCCTTGAAGAGAGTAGGCGGAAGAGAGCGAGGGAGAGAGAGAGAGAGTGAGAGAGAGAGAGAGAAAAGACATCAAAGAAATCTTTTTTTCTATCTTCTTTCTTTTCCCTTCTTTTGCTTCTTTTTTCGTAAGATAACAAGAAGCGAAGAAAAATATGATGGGAATGTAATATTATTGTTCCTTTGAGAAGAGAATATTTAAGGAAGAATTGTTTCAATTTTTACGCAAATGGAAATAAATGACGAAAGAAACGCAATATTTCACAATGGCAAAAGAGAGAGCGAGAGAGAGAGAGAGAGAGAGAGAGAGAGAGAGAGAGAGAATATATAAATAGAAAAATCGTATATTATTATAGAGAATTGTAAATCTTGAGAATGATCGAGTCAAAGACATTTCTGTCGTCGTAGAAATCCTCAGATACTATTCCGAATGTCCTTGGAGGATTGATTTAGAGTTAAGCTACGGATCGTTTGCGGATTGCTCTATTCTCCCTCTCCCTCTCTCTCTCTCTCACTCTCTCTCTCTTACTCTCGATATATATATATATATACATATATATATATATATCGAGAGGTTCCGATTCGCAGCATCTGCTTGTCAGCATGAAATATTAGCGAGCTTTCTCTGGGATCACTAAGCGTAACATGGTAGGACCTACATTTCAAATCGACGTATGGGATTAGAAGACACAATCGACATACACTATACAACTTCGAATTTGGTACAGTAATTCTCTATGCAATAGAGTTAATCCTATTATAAATCAAATATGAGCTGCTCGTTTGGCTATCGTTTCTAATCAGTAACAATATCAAATAAATGATATATAGATATATATATATATATATATGTGTGTGTGTGTGTGTGTGTGTGTGTGACTATGCATTATAGAAACGTTGTTTCATGCAAATACATGTGAAAATGAAATGATGAATCTTTTTTTCTTTTTCTTTTCCCTTTCTTTTCCCTTTCCTTCTTTCTTTTTCTTTTCTTTTCCTCCCTCTTTTTTCAATGAGATTTGATATTTATTCGTAAATACATCACATAATCGAATATTATTCTTTTCTCTTTCTTCCTTCTTTTATTCTTTCTTCTTTATTTTCTTTCCTGTTTCATTTTTTTTTTCTTTTTTTTTTCTTTTTTTTTTCTTTTTTTTTTTCTTTTTTTTTTTTTACAAATTCATACTCTCGCATGCGAATATTTTCATTAGAAAATTATTAAAGTGAGATACTTTAATTTTTTTTTTTTTTTTCTTAATAATTCAAAATACAAATACACACACACACACACACACACACACACACACACATATATATATATATTTATATATAGAAATGGTTTAATTGAAAAAAAAAAAAAAAAAAAAAAAAAAAAGAGAAAAAAGAATTGAGAAGAAAAAAAAAACGAAAGAAAAAAAGCAAAAAGAGAGAGAAAAGCAAAAGTGCATTTTCATGAAACGTTAAAATTCTTAATTCTTTGAAAATCTCAATTATGACGCATATAAGCAAAATCATCCGTCGCAATCTGAAAGCATGATACGTCCACGAAGATATATGAGCTTCATGTAATAACGGAAGATCGATCGGTTTGCATGTGAAATTGAATTTACGCTTAATATCCGTTATCCATAAAGCGTCGTTTCGCTTGTCAGACTGCAATGAAAGCTATAGAAATCTCGATCAAGAGTGGTTTCAGAAAGAAAGTAACGAAAAAGAAGGAAAAAAAAGAAAAAAAAAAAAAGGAATGAAAAAAGAAAAAAAAAAAGGACTCGTTACGGTTCGCGGAGTTTTTCTTTTTATTTTTTTTTTCTTTTACGACCCTTTCGAACGACAACCCTTTTTACCGTTTGTTTTCTTTTCTTTTTTTTTTTTTCCTTGCTTTCCCCCTTTTCTTTTCCTCTTCATTCGTTTGCTTAGAAACGAGTTGCATAGAAAATAAAAAGAATAAATAATAATAATAAATAATAATAATAATAATAATAATAATAATAATAATAATAATAAAAGGAAAAAATAAATAAAGAAGAAAGAGGGAATAATAATTAAGGAAGAAAAAAAAAAACAAGAATAAAAAAAAAAAAATAAATAAAACATGAAAGTTCGCCATTTCCAGCAAGAATTCGTGAAATTTTTGCCAATTGGCGGCAAAATATATGTTCACCTGGTGTTTTCGGTTTTTTCACTTCTTGCATGTTTTTTCCTTGTGTGTGTGTGTGCGTGTGAATTTTTTTTCCCTTTTTTTTTCCTTTCCTTTTTTTTTTTTTTTTATTCACCCTGACCAGTTCACACTTTGATCTCATTTCTAATTGGAAGATAATGTAACTGGAAAACAAACTATATATGTATACATACATACATACATACATACATACATCCATACATACATCCCTACATACATACATACATACATACATACAAACATACATAAACACACACATACATTTATACACATAATATGTACGTATATGTACGTATGTATATATATGTGTATATATATATATATATATATATATATACACACACACACAATTGTACTATATATAACTATATACTATACGTTGAATGTTCTATTCTGTGTACATTGCGGTACGTTAATTAAAAGATCCAACTGTCGCGTTAATGCAGTAATCCTGCTTGCCCCGTCATTATCCTCTCTAATCAACGGGATGCCACCCTCTCTCTCTCTCCCTCTTTAGCTTTCTCTCTGTCTCTCTCTAGCTTTCTCTATGTCTCTCTCTAGCTTTCTCTCTGTCTCTCTCTATGTCAAATTTGTTCGACCTATTTCTTGTATTCATACGTGACGAATTATTCGTCCTGTGCAACGAACTAATTATTATTTTTCTTCTTTTTTTTTTTTTTTTTTTTTACAGTCAAATAACATTGTTTCCCCTTTCCTGCTCCCCTCCCCCCGCCCACGTCCCTCTCGATTCAACGATATCTTTGATCTTTTCCATTTTTCTTTTTCTTTTTTTTTTTTCTTCTTTCTTTCAATTCATTCCATCCCACATATTACGAAATACTAAATCGATAAGAAAAAGAAAAAGAAAAAAAAAAAAAGGAGAAGGATTAAGAAGAGTAGATGAGAAGTGAGGGATAAAGCAAACAAACAATAGAAAGAAAAAAAAAAGAAAAGAAAAATAAACATAAATAAAATAAAAAAGAAAATGAAAAAGAAACGCAAGAATATAAATGATATTTAAAACGTAACATTATAGGCTTAGCGCGGTCTAATGGTATTTGAAAAATTCGTATGAGATTTCATATTGGAAATGATATCAAACGGAAAGGAGGCAAGAATTTTTATATTCTCGTCGATATTCGATATCTCGTTTGGTGAGAGGAGAAGCATTATGTATGTATGTGAAGTACATATATATATATATTTTTTTTTTTTCTCTTTCTTTCTTTCTTCATTTCTCTTTATATATATATATATATATATATATATATATAAACCAACCAACCAACCAACTAACCAGCCAACGAATCAACGAACCAACATACTAACTTCATATTTTTCAGGTACGTTCAACACGTTCACAAGAGTTCTCTCTCTCTCTCTCTCTCTCTCTCTCTCTCTCTCTCTCTCTCTCTCTCTCTCTCTCTCTCTCATTAATCATTCCCAACGCGAATCTCCGTATGTACATTGTTATAAAAAAAAAAAAGAGAGAAAAAAGGAAAGGAAAATATATTAAATATCCCATTAAATCAAAAAACGCATACCCACACACACACACACACACATATATATATATATATATATATATATATATATATATATATATCATAGTACGATCGATCCTAATGAATATTCATGAACGTGAGTAGGATGTAACTGATATATCGCATTTCGAATAACTTTACCTCCTATGTATGTACATTGAAACAGATGAGAATGATCATTCGAAACGAGAACTATCAATTTCATTCTCTGACAATGATTTACCTATAATCCTAATGAATGTATTATACATAAATAACATATATATATTTATATATATATATAAAAATGTAAATACTTTTATATATTTAAAATAATATCATCTAATATATATATATATATAATATTTCAATAATGATCAGATAAAATAAGTCTTGAAAGGAATTCAATTTTTCGTATTGAACGAAAATGTTCTCCTAGAAAATCACGATAGAATTTGATAAGTATAGATATAGAGATAGAGAATGGTCTTTCATAGATTAGAGAAATAGTACCACGTGATGGAGGTTGAATTGCACTTTGAAATTAGTCTAGGTTTGAAACCCTTTAAGGTTTACTAACGTGGGCTAACACCCAACAACCACAAGGACATTCGATGCAGCACTTACCGTGATTCCTAGTCTCTGGTAATACGAAACAGCAAAGTAAGGATGATACCATGAAAACATGAGTTTTAGGCTTTCGATATTCTCTTCAATGTATGTACATGTGTGTGTGTGTGTGTGTGTGTACATATATATATATATACATATATGTACGTATGTATGCATGTATGTATTTATGTGTGTATACGTGAACTTTGAATGTACAACACAAATACACATTCACAACGCGTATACACAACATACAAACACACACATACACAGAGAGAGAGAGAGAGAGAGAGAGTAAGTGGAGTGAGTGAATGAGCGTAAGAGAGAAATAGAGAGAGATAGAGAGAGAGAGAGAGAGAGATAGAGAGAGTTAGAGAGAGAGAAATTCAGGATGGATCGAGAGAGCGAGGCAGAAGGATATTGTCGCCTACGAAATCGTCCAACATCCATCTCGGTTAGCAACGATCCGTCGGGAACGATGGCATCACGTACGAAAGACATCGACTTCGAGGTAGGAAACCAGAGATCCATTTGTCAGAGAGAACGTCTCTCCGGCTTTTGGAGAACGTGATAACGTCGGAAGTACGTTTCCCAACTTAAACCTGCCTTTCTCAACCTTTTTTTTTTTTTATTTTCTACTCTTCCCTTTTCTTTTCTTTTCTTCTCTGTTCTTTTCCTTTCTTTTTTTTTTTTCTTTTCTCTTCTCTCCTTTTTTCTTTACTCCTTCTTCTTCTTCTTCTTCTTCTTCTTTTTCTTCTTCCTCTTCTTTCTCTTCTTTAATTCTTCTCTTTTTAGAATTACAAACAACGAGCTGATCAAAAGTTTTCTAATCTGTAATGACTAATAATTTTTCTCACGGATTCCTTTTTCAATTTTCTTTCTGCTTTTTCTCCTTCTTTTATTATCCTACTTTTCTTTTCTTTTCAATTTCATTTACATTCATTATAAAAATTCCAATACAATATTAATACACGTATATTTTGTAATATACAATGATAAAATAGATTTGAATTAATTTTTTTAATTCTTTCAATCGAATTTTGAACGCTCCAGATAATTATTTTTTACTTGTTGGATAAAGGGGTGTGGCTGGTAGGGGGGGGGGGATGATGGGGTAGGGGAAGAAAGAAAAAAGAAAAAGGAAAAAAAAAATAGAAGAAGAAAAAGAAGTACATACGTTTTTTGAAGTTGAAAAAAGAAAAAGTAGTGGCATGTTTATTACACTTCTCACTTTCTTTCCTTTTTTATTGTCGTTTCTTTTTTTTTTCTTTTTTTTCTTTTTTTTTTATCGCAAACCATACACAAAATTTTTGTGCATTTTTTTTTTTTTTGGAATAATTCAATCGAACAACTCGTACAGACAGACTCTAACGAAATCTTTCCCCCAATTCTTTTCTTTTTTCTTTTTCTTTTTCTTTTTCTTTTCTCTTTCCTTTCTTCCTTTCTTCCTTTCTTCCTTTCATTCTTTATTTTATTTTCATTAGTTTTTCCATTTCCTCATTTATCCATTAAATAATCGATCTTCCCGTTACAATAAAATAATATACAAATCAAAATCATTATCCCTCTAAACGTTTACAATTATTCTCAAATCATAATCCTAAATATATAATTAATAATAACTAATATATAATAACTATTTAATAATATTCTAATTATATACAATAATATATTAATAACAATTATTAAAAATAATAATTATAATACGTTAAGTTTCCATTATCAGGACTAATATATTGGATCGTTGATTTTAAACAATGTATCATTAATCAAAGATCTATATTAAATTCATTTATTTTATTATTTCAATTTAAATTCACGATTTATTATTTAATCGAAGAATACCCTTTGACGATCTCTCTCTCTCCCACCCCTTTCTCTCTCTCTCTCTCTCTCTCTCTCTCTCTGTCTCTCCCTCCCTTTCTCTCTCTCTCTCTCTCTGTGTCTCTCCCTCCCTTTCTCTCTCTCTCTCTCTCTCTCTCTCTATACGAAGGTATCTAATCTCGAACGGACACGTACATGTACACAACCAAAAGAGAGAGAGAGAGAGAGAGAGAGAGAGAGAGAGAGGGCGAGAGCAAGAGCGAGAGAGAGAGAGAGAACGAGAGCAAGAGCGAGAGAGAGAGAGAACGAGAGCAAGAGCGAGAGCAAGAGCGAGAGAGAGAGAGAACGAGAGCAAGAGCGAGAGCAAGAGCGAGAGAGAGAGAGAGAGAGAGAGAGAGAGATTCTAGCTCGGTTCCTCTATTCGTGCGCGATTAGACGCGACTCACGTTGTTACCGCAAGTTGTCGCCTGTGACACGCATAACCGTTATGCACGATCTGACGTAAATGCCAGGCCTCGACCTGTCCAAGCTATTGACCGGCGAAACTGCTAATCCTATGGCCGGTGCACGTACGTCCGCGTTGTACGTCAATCTAAATACAAATTACCGATGATCGATCGATAATACATAGAACATGATGTTTAACATTCTATATATAAATATATATATATATATATATAAATATATAGATATATATATAGAATGATATAAATCCTTATTAACTTATTTTTCTATTGTATTATATTTATATTTCATTGATCGACATTGAAAAATATATATTGATTTATTTTAAAGAAATATGATAAAAATCTCTTTTACGATAATGAAATGACGTGATATGATAAGTTCTTTTTTTTTCTTTCTCTCTTTTTTTTTTTCATTTTCATTGGCTTTTTTCATGTCATAACGTAGAAATAAAACGAACTATTACATTAATCCTATCACGTCACGTAGATTAATATTATTTTACCACCACCACCACTACCACCCTCCCACCCTTCGTCCCACCACCCACGTGATAATAATCAATTTAATATAAAATTTCTTAAGGTATATTGAATGAACGATATTCTGATTGAATTGTAATTGTGTCCCCCTCCTCTTTTTTTTTTTTTTTTTTTAATATATATTCATCAATGAATTACGATTTCAATCTTATTAATAATACAATTTCAATTGACGATATCTATGAATTGTTAAAGTGAAACAATGTTTCTTTTTCTTTTTCCTTTTGTTTTCTTTTTCGCAATAAAAATTATTAAAATGATTATTTCATTGACAATTTTTCATCATTAAATCGTACAGGAAGTGAATTTAATGGTATTTATATATGTATCTGTTAAAATTGAGAGAAAAATTGTTAATATTTGTTCTTTATTTCTTTCTTTCCCTTATTCTTCATTGTTTGTTTGTTTGTTTGTTTTTTTGTTTTTTTTTTTTTTTTTTTTTGTTAATTACTATATTCAGATATAAAATAAGTGTATGTAAATGTCCTGGCTCGAATCATTGTTTGTAAAGCAAATATTATTATTATTATTATTATTACTATTATTGTTATTTATATATGTGATATATACTTTCAGAAGAAGTTTACTTTATAA
>NC_060969.1:2898114-2903114 GCF_910589235.1 Vespa crabro | reverse complement strand
TCCCTATAAAATCTTTATTTGCTTTCCCCCCCCCACCTTTTTATTATTATTATTATTATTATTATTCTTTTCTCAACAGCTCCTTCATAATTTTTATCATTCAATCGATATTTACTGTTCTAAATCGTTCGTGGCATGTACTAATATTTATATATCCACAGTATATCCAACGAATATTATATTTTATTATCTCTCATAAAGCTGTTAATTGAAGCACTCTAACGATACAAATCGCGATCCCAGTTTTCACAGCAACCACTGACCGAAGATAGATACAGATATGTACATTTATACATACATACATATATATATATATATATATATATATATATATATACATGTGAATTGAGCTGCGATAGATAAAAGCAGAGAGTGCTTTCGATAACGAAAATGAAAGTTTTTTGTTGGCACGAACCATTGAAAAATGAACAAAAATAAAATAAAAAAAAGAAAAAAGAAAAAAATAAAGAAAAAAAAAATCACCAAGAATGTGAAAGAGAAAGAAAGAAAGAAGGAAAGAAAGAAAGGAAGAATGAATGAAAGAAAAGAAAGAAAGAAAGAAAGAGAAAAAAAATTATGGAGCAAAACTTGATTCTTCCGTACTTTAATTCAACCCTTACCTCTTTACAACCCCTTTTTCCATTCCTATCCGAGTTCGCTTATATATTAAAATGAAAAAAAGAAAAAAAAAAAAAAAAGAAAAAGAAAAAGAAAAAAAATGAACGCATTAATGGTAATAAGGAAGAACAGTAATGATCATGTGGTTGTCCTTGAGAGGTACCGGCTTACCTGGCAATTAGAAAAAAAGAAAAAGAAAATATAAAAGTATAAAGAAATATAAAGAAAGAAAGAAAGAAAGAGAGAGAGAGAGAGAGAGAGAGAGGAAAAGACAGAGACAAAGAGAGAGAAAAAGGGAAGAAGGGAAGGAGCGAGAGAGAGAGAGAGGGGGGGAGAGAAAGAAAGAAAAACGACGCCAAAGGGAAAAACACAGGGTCGCGTGTTTGTCGATGCATCGCAGCGAGTGGCGTCGGCGTTTTTAATCGGCACCACTTGTTTCTAACGACCCTCCTTTGTTTAAACCCCTTCACCGCACTTCAACCCCTCGAGTCACCCCCTACAGTCAAGCTCACCCGACTTACCAACGCCGTACAACCAGCCGGAACGAACCTTCTCTCTTTTTCTGTCTTTCTTTCTCTATCTTTTTCCTTTTCCTTTTCTCTTTCTCTTTTTGTCTCTTTCCGTCTCTATTTGTCTCACACACAGAGAGACAGATATAGAGAGAGAGAGAGAGAGAGAGAGAGAGAGAGAGAGAGAGAGAGAGAGAGAGACAAAGAGAAAGAAAGAATGAGATATATATATATATATAATACACATACACGCACAAGGGGAAAAGCAAAAGCACGCGACAAACACACACGCAATTTTTTTATTTTTTTATTTTTTGTTCAGCAACACTCATCTTACTCTTTTCTTGTTATTTTTTTCTTTTTTTCAACTGGGAAGCAAGGGTCCGGAGAGATCATTTTATTTGTGTTTTTTTTTTGTTTTTTTTTTTTTTTTTTTCTTTTTTTTTTCATAATTTTCTATGGACCTTTAAATTTATGATGAACCATCGGGGCTTGTCCATGAAACAAAAGCTATTTTTGAAGAAGAAAAAGAGAAAGTTCCTCCTTTTTCTTCCTTCTTTTTTTCTTTCGCTTTTCTCTCTCTCTCTCGCTCTCTCCCTACGTGTGCGTGTATACGATGCAGAGGGTGAGAGAGAGAGAAAAAGAGAGAGAGAGAGAGAGAGGGAAGAAAATATTATCTCTTCGACGCTTTTTCAGAATGAAAACATCAGGAGAGAAGGATAGACCGATAAAGAAACGCTGTCGGTTCTTGGCATAAGCTTGTAAAGTATTTTACGAGGAGGATCCGGTAGGAAAAATTTGAAATATTCACTTCTAGGAGAATATGCACGAGTATGTTCGATTCCGTTCAGAGAAATATATAGAAAGAAAGAAAGAAAGAAAGAAAGAAAAATCGTAGGAGGAATATTTTTCCTTTTTCGATTTTAAATAACGTTTTACATTTTCCAGGAAATTTATGTCGTATTTTATACCACCAACCACCCACCAACCACCCACCAACCAACCAACCAACCAACCAACCAAACACCCACCACCACACAACGCTTTGCTATTGGAAAGATTACGATGTTCCGATTTCGTTGTTCCATTACAAAGCAATGGATTTATTTATAGTTCATGCAAATGTGCTTCTTGTTATACGTATCTCGAAATAACCTATTTAAAATTAATACTATATATATATATATATATATGTGTGTGTGTGTGTGTGTGTGTACGTAGAAAAAAAAGAAAAAAGAAAAGAAGAAAAAAATTACGCCGACATCGCAAAAATAATTATTTTCAAAAAAAAAAAAAAAGAAAATACAAATTACCCCGATCTTGCGAAGATAATTATTATTAAAAAAAAAAAAAAAAAAAAAAAAGAAAAAAAAAGAATTACGCCGACCTTGCGAAGATAATTATTGAAAGAAAAAAAAAAGAAAAAAAGAAAAAAGAAAAAAGAAAAAGAAAAATTATTATATCAAATTTGTTACACGAATGCATTCACCGATCCTATTAAAAATTATAATTAATTTTTAAACGAACACAATTTCAATGTGCGATCATTTAAATAACTTTTGCGTCGTTCAAAATTCTTTCACAAAACGTTCTCGTTATATTTTTCATGATTATAAATCGTCGAGAATATAGAAAAGGAGCGAAAGTAAAGGATGGGAAAAGTAAACAAAACGACAAAAAAAAAAAGAAAAGAAAAGAAAAAAAAAGAAAGAAAAAAAGGATTTTTCATAAAGACAAAAACTTAGATATCAAATGTTATACAGTGATTTTATTGTCGGTTTGTAGAACGTTAAGCAGGCGTAAGAAGAATATAGATGGGTTGGGACTGAAAGGGAAAAAGACAGATAATCGATTTTGTCGAATAAAAAAGAATAGAAAAAGAAATGGAAATGAGAATCCCTTCTTGTTGAGTTTGGTCCAAGAATCGAAAGATAGCAGCAAAAAGGACTTTTGGAAATCGTATAGTATTGTTCGAACGATTTCACGATGCACCTTCTGTATACATATCTATGCATGTTATGTATGTATGTATGCATGTATATACATATGTATGTATGTATGTTAGAAACGTCCGAAACCACAAGTCGCTTTATTCGTGAAACATCGACAACGATTAATGACGACTATTCCTCCACTCGATCTCGCGCCTTCGATTTTCTCATCGACCACATTCTCTCTCTCTCTCTCTCTCTCTCTCTCTCTCTCTCTCTCCCCCTCTCTTTCTCTGTGTGTGTGTGTGTGATTGTATGTGTTATATATACATATACATGTACATGTACACGTAGTCGCATACATAACATATGTACATAGTTAATCTAAATGGAACGTGATAGCCTAATGTATGAATTTTCGAATTAATCGACATATCGGTAATATATCGTATAACATTAAAGATATAATATTTTATAATAATAAATATATTTACGAATAAATATAGAAATAATTTTTATGATCTATATTCCCATCATTTTTATATATACTTATCATAATAATATACAATATGTATAATACATGCATCATTAATATATAATATGTATAACGTGCATCATTATAAGTTTTTTTTTTTTTTTTTTTTTTTTTTAATTATTCTCAGCTAATGTAAGTTGGTGGTGTATGTACTTAAATGGAGGGAGACAAAAATAAATGAATAAAAATCTATGCGACATTGAAAATCTATGGTTACTTTTGTAAGAACGAGAAATATATACTCTAAATGTCGATTAAATAAGTTAAGAGAATTATATAAAAATAATATCTAATCGATATATGGATTCGTATTAGTTTTCAATTTTCAATCGTTAAGAAATATATCAAGGTTGAGTTGAAATCAATTAGTGTGTACCTCGAAGAACCCTTATATAAAATCGATCAACCAACGATCGACTCTGATCCACTCGAGCTTTTATCGTTTCAGAAAAGAACCTACAAACTTATATACCCATGATAATAATATATAATAAATTATATACTCACGATTTATACATTTAAAATCTATTATTATTATTATCATTATTATTATTATTCATTATTATTTATTATTATTTATTATTATTATTTTATTGTAAAATTAAAAAAGTTAATAATTTATTAGTATCGTAAACTGATTAGAAATATATCAATATTCTTTATTATTATAATATTTCTAATAGTTTTAATTATGTTATTGGATTGAAATAACTTTTCAAAATCAGACTGTAGATCTTTTATTAGTGAATCTTTTTAAAGAGATCAAGAATGCAAAAATGATCAGAAAAGAAATAAATAAATAAATAAAATATATAAAAATTATATATTAAAAAAACAATAGCAATTTCCGCTAAATATCCATAGATGCAAGTATGCATATTATGCACCTACGACTGTATCTCGTTCCCGAGTAACTACGAGCCATCCGATATTACATCGAGTAGAAGTCTACATAGCACGTGTATATGTATCAGTGCTCGTTAACGAAGCGTACATTATCGACTATCGTCGAACAACGAGACGATAGCCGATTAGCCTTGTCTATACTTTTATCCTATCTATCTCTATGATAGAAGCGAATAATAGACTCGACAAATATATACACTATATATATATATATATATATATATATATATATATATATATATATACACAAATAATTTCTATGATTTAACATTTACATTCTATATTATAATAGTATATAATAAAATATATATCTATATATTTTTATAATTATATATATATATATATATATATATATATATATAATATTCATAAAGGTATAATTTGTATAATAATAAATATATATAATAAATATTGAAATAATTTTTACGATCTAATTTTCATATTCACATCATTTGTATATACCCATCATAATGATATATAATAAATTTTATATATATATAT
>NC_060969.1:2875614-2883114 GCF_910589235.1 Vespa crabro | reverse complement strand
AGGGATGGGAACATTTACATTAATTCTAATTGTGCACACCCCAAAATAATTGCAAATTGTGCATTTGATTATGCGGCGTTACAATCCCAAGAACTTTGAACAGCTGTCATCATTTATACGAAATGAATGATTTAAATACAAAAAAAAGAAAAAAAAAAAAAAAAAAGAATCATGAACAACGCGTGCAAATTATTTTATTGGTCTCTTAGTCTAGGGGTGCAACCCTCTCCTTAATCCCTTCAATCCCCAAACCCAATAGACACAATTAATTAGGAGATTAAATATAAATAAATAAATAAGTAGATAAATATTTAAATAAGAAAAATTCTAACCTTATTCGGATAGCCGTTGTATCTTAGGAGTTTCTTACAACACTTGCCACGATTCTCATAATAGAACATTTGGACCATTTCTGCTCGGTCCGTCGCGGCGCTGACGGTGAATGGTGCACCGTCGTTGGTGAATCCCCCTCTTGATGATGATGATGATGGCGGTTGTTGTTGTTGTTGTTGTTGTTGTTGTTGTTGTTGTTGGGCCGGTGATTCCCGGCGCCCTAATGGCACGCACGGGCACCACCCTGAGACCATCACACAACTACTGATCGGGCACTTGAGCCCGACTCTCCGAAATACACCTGTCTCCTACGCCCCCCCCCCCTCCCCAACCAGCCCCCCTCCACCTGCCAACTCCACCCCAACCCCCAAAAACCGAATATATACACACACACGACTCACTTACTGCGGACTTTCACGTACCACGTCTTCATGCTTTGTCTTTTTTCTTTTTCTTTTTTTTTTCTCTCGTTTCAATTTTTTTCTCTTGCCTTGTTTTATCGTTTATTTAATTATTTATACTAGGAACACCTCTTCTCCTTTCTTTTTCTTTATTTCTTTTTCTTTTTTTCTCTTCTTTTTTTTTTTCTTCTTTTTTTTTTTCCTTTTTTTTTGTAATCCTTCCTTCAACGACGAGATCTATCTTCCTCCTTTTCTCCGTGCGATTTCTTCTTCGTTTGTTTTTGTTTTTTTCTTCTTCTTCTTCTTCTTCTTCTTCTTCTTCTTTTGTTTTTCTTTTTTATTATTATTATTATTATTATTATTATTATTATTATTAAAGATTAGTAACTTCTTAACTTCTTTTATACATGTACGTGTTTTTCTTTCCTTTTCTTATCTTTCCTTTCCTTTTTTTTTTATTCGTCGTCAGCGAAAAAACGTACTGGTAGACGGAGTACAGATTAGTGAACCTAAAAAAGAGAGAAAATAAACGTTTGGTTAAGTTTTTTTTTTGCTTTTATCTCACACACACACACACACACACACACACACACATATGCACGCGCACATTCGGACTTTTAAATGATAAAGAAGAGAAGAAAAAATTTTTTTCTCTAATCGCACCCAACATTCCCCCCTCGTTCGTTTCTGCATCGCCAAACCCCGTAGCAGAATTTTCTGTTTTCTTTTTTTTTTTTTCTTTTTATTTTTTCTCTCGAACGAAGAGAAAAGTTTCATTTCGAAATATATATATATATATATATAAATCCTTTTTTACCCTCCCACCTACCAGATCGCCCTACACCTACAATACCGCTCAAAACCGAGTCAATTCTAAGAATATATACACCAAGATCGATATGATAATTCTTCTAGATAACATTGAGAAGAATATAAAGAAGAACTTTCTATTGAAACCAACACCCTTTTTCTCTCGGCCGATAATTAAGATTATTGAATGATTGCTTTCCTTTTTCATTCTCTTCCCTTTTTTTTTTTGTTCTCTCTTTCTTTCTTTTCGATTCCTTTCTCTCTTTTTATCTCTGGTAAAGAAAATCCAATCGGCTTTGGACACGGTTAGGCGTCGTTCGCTATTTCTTTCCTTTCACGCGCGCTCGTCCTTACAAAGAGTTGAATCGTGGAAAAAGAAACTGCAAGAGAAAGAGAGAGAGAGAGAGAGAGAGAGGGATTGTGTGTATGTGTAAAACGAAGATGGAAATAGAGAGAAAGAGAGAGGGAGAGATAGAGACAGAGAGGGTTGATGTCTGGAAGGAGGAAAGCAGAAGGAAGAGGAAGGAAGGAGAAGGGGGGCAGGGAGGGAGGGAGAGGAATGGTTTAATCGTAGAGCAGGTCAATTAAATCTAAATTCCTCTGAGCGCGCGCGATTCTACCGGACAAAAGAGCAGAGGCTCGAGAGAACGAACGAACGATCCGAAGCTGATTTTCTCTCTCTCGCACAAAGCCTTCGTCGCTGTTCTTTTTACAAAGAGTTACTACCTACTACTATTACTGCTACTACTACTCCTCTCTCTCTCTCTCTCTCTCTCTCTCTTTCTAAGTCTGTCTGTCTGTCTGTCTGTCTGTCTCTATCTATTTTTCTATCTTTCTTTTTCTCTCATCCTTGCGACAAGACGCACCCATACATACCATACATAACACACACACACACACTACCAACAGCTTTCTGAAGAGTTTTAATTAAAGCTCTCTTCTCCCCTCCTCCACTCAACCCACCCCACCCCATTGCTATTCTCCTCATTACGACTCCTCGAAAATCGGCGGCTCTACGCTTTCGATTCTTTCTCAAAAGCGATGCCGAGTGTAACGATAAGAAAGATATACCTTTCACTCTGATATCAATTCCCTTTTTTTTTTTTTCTTTTTTTTTTTTTTTTTTTTTTTTTTATATATAAAAGAAAATATCGCGAGAAACTTTAAGAACAAGAATCTAGATTCTATCCAATTGAAGGGATAAAGTTTCGAAAGTTGTTGAAGAATTTGAAGGTGGTGAGGAGGGGCCGGGGGAAGGGGCCGGGGGAAGGGGGAAGAAGAAAAAAAGAAAGAGAGCAAAAGAAAAGTAAAAACGTTTGCTATCGTACAGGTACTTTTTAACCTATAGGTTACCACCACCATCACCACCCCACGCTGAACTTTTATAATCAAATTTTCTCTAACTTCGTTGAATGAAAGGAAAAGAAAAGAGAGAGAGAGAGAGAGAGAGAGAGAGAGAGAGAGAGAGAGAGAGAGATTAAAAAAGAAAAAAAAAGAAAAGATGTACTTAGAGAAAATTGATCGATATAAGTCTGCCTTTTTACGCTCGAATCGAAATATGATTTTCAGCATGAAGGTCAACTGACACGAACCTGGAAACGCCTCTTTCTCGTCTTCCTAAAGCAAAGCTGGAAAAGTTTCTAGAGTTTCCCTCTGTCTCTCTCTCTCTCTCTCTCTTTCTCTCTCTCTCTGTCTCTCTCTTTCTCATTTCGAATTAAATTCCTGTCCGCCCTCGGAACACACCAAGTTCTCCTTGCCGATGGCATAGAAATACGAGAGAGTTTCGTTTCAAACTAATCTCGAGAATGATGCTAAAGAAAAGAAAAAGAAAGAGAGAGATAGAGACAGAGAGAGAAAGAAAATGAGAGAGAGAGAAAGGGAAAGAGAGAAAGAAAAGAATTGTATGAGACACGTGTTAAAAGAAAAAGTCACAATCAGTCCCTATGAATCATTTTCAAAGATGTCCGATCATTAACGCGATATCATTATTTTAATATGATAAGAATTAATTTTAAATTATCGGACGAATTGTTAATTAATTAACTGCGAAACTCGTGAAGTTCGTAAATTAGTTCGTAATCGAAGAAATTAAAATTTCGAAGGGAACTCGTATGCGTCTAACTTTAGAAAATGAGGAGTAAGTGTAATTTATTGGACGATGCACCTACTACTACCTTCTTAGACACACACTTACACATACACACTTACACATACTGTAAAATATACTGGTCGACCGTTCTAATTTCTCCGTCATTCTTGATGAAAGGATTAATTTGTCAAAAAAAAAAAAAAAAAAAAAAAAAAAAGAAAAAAGAAAAAGAAAAAGAAAAATTTGATTCCAATATTACTAAGGCAAGAGATTTTTCAATATTATAGAAAAATATTATCGATAAACGTAATATCTTCTTGACGATTCTCAACTCTCGTCTTCTTCGACAGTTTTCTTTCTTCCTCTTTTTCCTCTTTCTCCTCCTTCTCCTCCTCCTCATCTTCCTGTTCCTCCTTATCCTCTCTATTTTCATCTTTTACCTCTTCCGAACCTGGAAACGCGTCACTGCTTGCATCTTATATTAGCAAATTTTCATTCCTTTGCATTTTTCATATCGATGGTAGTAGAAGTAGTTTATCAAGGCCGGGTTGAAACGATTCTCTGATCTTAACTTTTCCAACCTTCATAAACTTTTCAACTACCAATTCGTCCATTTTGCAATGTCAATAAGAGTGAATAAAATTAATATAAATGTGAAAAATTCCAAATGAAAAATATAAATCTTATACTTTCGAATACTTATAGTAATTAAATGCAATTAATTTTAATGTTCAAATGTGATAGAGATAACACTCTCCCTCTCTCTCTCTCTCTCTCTATCTCATCTTTCTCTTTGTATTTTATACTGTGAAACTTTTGAGAAACAATTTAGAACAATATAGAGTAAAACTCGTCGGTGATCTCACGAACGTACGGAACAGAATGTTCGACACCGAACTACAACGGATTCTGGTGTCCCAAAACACAGAGAGATAGAGAGACGTACCATCAATTCGTATGTACCTAAGAGAAACGGAGAAACTCCAGTTTGGAATCCTGCAATTCCGTTTTTAGGACGACCTCGATCCACGACACGTATCGAACACTCTAACACATTGAAATTTCTCTTAGAACACATATTTGCCTTTCCATAGACAAAGTGCCTCTGGCATGCGTCCTCTGGCGCAAATATAATCCCATCCAATGTTCTCTTTCTTTTCCTTTTCTTTTTTCCTTTTTTTCTTTCTTTCTTTCTTTCTTTCTTTTTTTTTTTTTCATCCTTTCCCTTCCTCTCTCCTTCTTTCTTTTATTTTTTCCTTCTCTAATTTCTCTTTTCCTTAAAAAAAAAAAAAAAAAAAAAAAAATAGAGATTAATTTAGAATCTCTTCATCTTAGTAATCCCTTTTCAAACTCTCTTGATCTCGGAAACTTCATTTTCCAAGTAGAACGTTGACGTTCGGTACTTTGTTTGATCGCAAACTAATTCGATTGTTCTGATCGAATAAGTTTGAGGACTGAGGTCCCTCAGCCACCATCAAAATCACGAATTTTCTATACCACCCTTACCCCTCCCCCAAACCTTCCTTCCGTCATCCTCCTTCCTACTCTCTCTCTCTCTCTCTCTCTCTCTCTCTCTCTCTCTCTCTCACCAATCTACCAAACGTTCATTCCCAAACATACCAAAACCCAACCAACCAACCGTCCACCCACCACCATCACCCGCCTATCGGCCGAACCATCACCCTTTTCTCAACATCCCTACGAATTTCCTACCCCGTTCGGAAACTTTCAATTCTACCTTTACCACTCTTTCCAGGTATTCCTTGCCTTTCTCGCAGCTTTCCGCACGAACAAACCGACTGTGAGAGAGCTCGTTTCCCTGGAATTACTTCTCGTACGTAGTCGAGCGGAATCATGAACCGCGACGCATCGATTTTTCGACGGTATCTCCTGTAACGCGAGAGAAAACCAGAGAGAGCGAGAGCGAGAGAGAGAGAGAGATTGAACGAGTATGTATGTGGGATAGAGATAAAGAGACAGATATATAGATAGATAGAGCGACAGTTTAATTAAATTCCAAGACTTATGTCAAAAGAACATTGTAACTTGACGTATATGGCGAGTATAATTAGAGAAATTTTGTTATCACTATGATGTATATAGGATGTGTTTATTGGTTAACAAGTATCTTACTTATTTATGTATTTCTAGTTTACTTATTCTTTTTCTCTTTTTTCTTTTTTTTTTCTTTCTTTATTATTCGGGGAAAGAAAAAAAAAAAAAAAAAACATTACTTCGTTATTTCGAAAAGATATTTCTTATCTTCGTAAAATAATGTACCTATCAAAAAAAAAAAAAAAACTGATATACTCGCCCCCGTCGTCTATTTTTTTCTCCTTTCTCGTTCTCTTGATTATTTTTTTCTCTTCAGACATTGAGACGTACACCACCAACACATACATACGTATACATATGACATATACATATGGCGCACGAATACAGAGGAGAACCTGTTTCATTTTACCACAAGATCGAGAAAAGAAAAGAAAAAAAAAAAAGAAAAAAAAAAAAAAGAACAAGCTTCGTAGCTCGTTACGTTTTTACGATGAAATCTGAGAGAAATGGCAAGGACGATAGTAATGTGGGAAAGGGAAATAAAATACGATATTTATCAACGAGAAATACAGCTAAAGGGATTCATTAACATTATTTCACGTGATTATCTATATATCTATATATATATGGTTTTTTTCCTTACACACACACACACACACACACACACACACACACACATATATATATATATATATATATTATTTAAAAAATGTAATATATTTTATTGAAATTTAATATATTTTATTAATACATTCTATTAAAAATATTTTATTTTAAGAAGAACAAAGTCGAACAGTCACCGTAAACAATTTCAGAAATGTATTTGAAAAGACAAGGGAAAAACAAAAAAAAAAGAAGAGCCAAAAAAAAAAAAGAGAAAAAGAAAAAAAGAACAGATAATAATAATAAATGAAAAGAATCCAAGTCTAAGAATGCTTCTTTCTAAACTACAGAATTTATGACTTCGTTCGTTAGAAAGTTAGGTCTCGTCGCGTTCCCTCAGACATCTGGAGTCGCGTTTCAAAGTTGCCGGCCGTCACGTCGGATGCACTGACGCGACGTTTATTTGCGTCAACTTCGTTGCCAGGAGATTTATAAAGTTTCCAAACGAGCTCTCGTACGCACGTGCCATCGGCTAAACCGACTGGATTTATATACAGTGTAAATAAATAAAAAAGAAAAAAGAAAAAAAAGAAAAAAAAGAAAGAAAGAAAGAATAAATAGAAAAGAAAAAATTAAAATAACAAAGAATAACAAATAAATAAACAAAAAGAAAAAAAGGATTAAAGTAAAAAATAAGAAAGAAATTATTCACCTTTATACCGATAATTCTGAGGATTAAGGATGTAAACCAAAAATGATATTTCTTGGATGATAACGAGGAAAAAAAAAAAAAAGAAAGAAAAAAGAAAAGAAAAAATCCATCACTATCATGTCAGATATAATCCTATTTACAATCGATCGTTCCTTAATTATGATATTTAGATTAAATTTAGAACGATCGATTATAGAAAGAAAAAAAAAAATAAATAAAAAGAAAAGAATTCTTTTCAATCAATAATTGATCTTGTTAATTAAAATATACTCTCTCTCTCTCTCTCTCGCTCAAATTCCCCATTAAAAAAAAAAAAAAAAAAAAAAAAAAAAAAAAAAAAAAAAAAACTTTAAATCAGCTATTAATTCTTAATAACACGTATTATAATTGTACATCATGAGAAACGTATGGATTCGACGAAATAAAAACATCAGTAAAAAATGTCCATCCGAATAAGTATCCATAAGTTTTCGAAGTTCGAAAGGGAAGGAGGAGGA
>NC_060969.1:2845614-2870614 GCF_910589235.1 Vespa crabro | reverse complement strand
TGATCGATGTAAAATAATATATACGTCGACGTTATATTTTTATCGTTTATGTTAAATAATCAGTAAAGGAATGTTCGAAACGATGAAAACTAACTGATGATACGATGCACGACGATGAGTACTCGAGCTAGTCGTTATACCCGTGTAATCCCTATATGCGACGTACTTACACATTCTACGATCAGGAACGAGACGAAAAGGGGGGGGGGATGATGCACCTCTCTCTCTCTCTCTCTCTCTCTCTCTCTCTCTCTCTCTCTAGCTTTTATGCTCTCGTGTGCGTTAGCTTTGTGCTTCTCTTCTTCGCGCACGCGCCATCGTAAATCTTATTGCCAACTCTCTCTCTCTCTCTCTTTCTCTCTTTCTCTCTCTCTCTCTCTTCTAGACATGTCTCGAAAATATCGCATGTGCGTGGGAGTCCATGTGTGTGTATGCGTTGGTGTGCGTGAGCACGTTTGCGTGTGCTAACGCTTATACACAATTTCTTTTTTCCGATTTAACAACGTTAACGAACGATACTGGGAGATAGATAGGGTGTACGATCATCGGGTAATAAAAAGAAAGATAAAAAGAGAAAAAAAAAAAAAAGAAAGGAAAAAGACGAGGAAGAAAAAACGAAAAAGAAAAAAAAAGTGCGAGACGACATTTGTTCGTAGTCGTCAAAAAAATGTTTTTCTTTTAGAAAGATAATTGTATGTTAATCGAATAAAAAGAATAGAAAAGAACAGAAAATTATATAGATTCATGTTAATCGATAATTCGTATATCTTATTCATCTTTCATCAGATCACTCGAATGAATTATTATCCTTTCTTATTTTTGTATTTATTAAACATTTACGTATGTAATGTTATCGTTGCGTCGAATGTACAAGCCTTTCTTTTTTTTTTTTTTATTTTTTTTTTTTTTTTTAAATGAGAATCATCTCATTTCTAAAATACTCTACACGTTCTTAAAGCACGTAGACAAGAATAAAAATAAAAATAAATAATGGATCACGTATCTTCTTGTTCCTCTTCTTCTTCTTTTTATTTGTACTTTTTTTTTCTTTTCTTTTTTTTTTCTTTTTTTTTTTCTTCATTTTCTTTTTTGTTATTCTCTTCTAATTTAAACATGACAATCCATAATTTTTACACAAGACTTTCGATAGTTAATATCCCAAGGTTTAAATCGTGACAGCCGATGAAACTCACGGCAGTCTGTCTTGCAACGATCGAACTGCATGGAATTTCGTGCTGACGGAAGCGATAACGATCTTTAATTACACCCCGTGAGTTTCTAACTATAGACGACGTGGACGATTAATTTAAACGCGCTCAAGATTTATTTCAACGCGTCACCGAGTAAATTATGGTTTAATCTTTTTTTTTTTCTTTCTTTCTTTCTTTTTCTTTCTTTCCTCTCTCTCTCTCTCTCTCTCTCTCTCTCTCTCTCTTTTCTTTCTCCTCCTTAGCTTGTTATCACCGAACATTTTAAGATACAAAAATAATCAATCTTCCTCTGTTACTAATGCGTTTAATCATTATCAACAAATATAAAAGTAAACTTGCAAGCAAACATTTTCTTATTTCTTTCTTTTTCTTTTTCTTTTTTTTCCCCCCTCATTTTCTTTTCTTTCTCTTTCTTTCGCCAAGCAAAAATATTCATACTACAGTAATTACCGAATAATTAATATTAATCTATTTAGATTATATGAAATAACGTGTTTTAAATTAAAAAAAAAAAAAAAAAAAGAAAAAAGAAAAAAAAGAAAAAAGAAGAAAAATGGAAATATCGTAAACATTAAACGAGTTGGTTCGAACCCGTAGTTTTGTAATTTAAGTAGAAAAAAAAAAGAAAAAAAAAAAAAAGAAAAGAAAAAAAAACAACGGGGGAAAGGAAAGAAAAGAAAAAAAAGAAAAAGAAAAGAAAAAGGAAAAAGAGAAATCGGTACCCGAAAAATCTCAGAAAAAAAGAATAATCAATTTTACGAAATAATCTTTGGAAAATTTGTATCGCCCATTCCTTCGTAATATCACGTCGTATCATGAAATGTTTCTATCAAATGATCGTCAGACAATATAATATATGTTACGCAGAATATATCTATCCTTTATTCGTCGGCTTATCCCGTTATCGTTTGAGCTCTCTCATTCGTCGGCATATTGCACGATTGTTCTGTTCCTTGCACCGAGACGATGATGATTACTGTACTCGACTGATATGTACCCAAAGCTACGACAACGACGACTGTTCTAATCAGATTCAAGATCAAAAGCATCAGTCTGACTGGCTCTCTCTTGCAATGGATAATGCTAGAGCTACTCTAATTAGATCAAAGTATACGAATCCTGAACACACACGTTCATCATCCCCTTCAATCCTATTATAACTTTTTTGTTTGTCCTCTTGCACAATGCACACACAGGACCGTTTGCGCGAACGAATTGTTCGAGTTTTTTTTTTCTCTTTTTACTTTTTTTTTCCTTGCTTTTTTCTTTTTTTTTTCTTTTTTTTTTTTTAGTGAAAAAAACAGACGTAACGAAAAAAAGGAAAAAGAAAGAAAATAAATAAATAAATAAATCAATAAATAGATAAATAAATAATAATAATGATAATATTATATAAATATAAGAAAGAAGCGATACTCAACTTCCCATTGATTCTCTTTTAGAAAATATTTGATAATTTCGTTGAACGGAGAAAAAGACAATAACAAAAAAAAAAAAAAATAAAAAAAAAAAAAAAAGAAAAAAGAAAAAAAGAAAAGAGGACAAGGCCAAAGAGAGGAGAGAGTACTATCGTCGTTTTTTCTGGTTCCTCTCTCACTGAAAAGCTTCGGTCTCGTATCGTAGAAACGCTGTTACACGTATTCGAAACTTTTCAACGTAAGTATATACATAACTCTGAACGTTACTCCCTGGGTCCTGTGAATCTTATAAAAGTACACGAAAAAGCATCTGCCTCGCGAGCATTTTCTTTTTCATTTTCTTCTTCGTTTAAAGCACGAATATTCTTCGTTCCTTTATTTTTTTTCTTTTTTTGATTTTTCTTTAGCCTTTATTTTTTCTTTTCTTGTTTTTTTCTTCTCTCCCGTTTCTGCGAGTATCATATTATCATACTTCAAAGAGAATCACATACGTGTGCGTATGTGCGTGTGTATTGTGTGCATCGACTGCTTGAATTTTTTTTTTTATTTTTTTATAAATAAAAATAATTACATAAAATGAGTTATTTCTAAAGACGTAAATAATTTTATTGAAAATAAACTATATCATTCTCAATCTCTCTCTCTCTCTCTCTCTCCTTTTCTCTCTTTCTCTCTCTCTCTCTCTCTCTCTCTCTCTCTCTTTTTCTTTCTCTTTTTACGCGTGCAAGTTACTAACGTTACGAAAATAGACATTGTCGCTACGGATACATGAGTGTCACTGACCCCAACAAGTTCTTCAATCTTCACAGTCAAGAAATAAAATTAATTTTTACTTGTCATTGAAACATTTACATTGTACATACATTCATACATATATATATATATATATATATATATATATATATATATATATAAATTAATTAATCATATATCATTCACACTTGACGTCTCTCGTAATTTTTTCAAGTACGAAGTTGTGAAAAGTGTGAAAATTAAAAAAAAAAAAGAAGTTAAAGAAAAAAATAAAAGAAAAAGGAATAAAAATAAAAAGAAACTAAAAATACAAAATCCTGAAATACGAAATATCGAAATAAATAAAATATCGAGGAAGTCCGAATATATGAAGAATTAAAAATATACGACCGAGTAACTCTTGAAAGTTTATAGGATTACATAAAAATGTTTCTCGTGAAAAAGAAGGAAGAAAAAAAGTAAAAACAAAAAAAAAAAAAGAAAGAAAACGAAAGAAAGAAAGAAAGAAAAGAAAAAAAAAATTCCAAGTTAGGACAACGTCCTAATAAATATTTGACGATAATAAAAATAATAAAATCCGAATGACGATTGTCTTTCTCCGTTTCCCCCGCTAACCCAACCCCCCCTCCCGCCCTTCCACATAGTCTCCTCTTATCAAAGCAAAATTTTTCTATAAATTTTCGATCTCTTTCGATCTTCGAACTATTCCCCTTTAAATAACCTTTAAAGACATCTCATATTTTATAAACTCATATCCCCAATTTTATCGATATACCCGAACCAATTCATCCCTTACGAAAGCTGCTAATGTTTTATTAGGGAAATCGATAGATAGAAAAGTTCTTCGATAACTATTCGATCGCGGAACCGTTCATAGATATATATTTAGATATCACACACACACATACACAAATATATATATATATATATATATATATATATATATATATATATATATATTGATTTTTCCAACAAATTTCTCACTTTATCTCTTAGATAAAAAGAGATCTAAAAGAAGAAAAAAAAAAAAAAAAAAAAAAAAAGAAAAAATGTACGGAGAAAATGGAAAAGGTAAAAAGGAATATGTACGTGCATGTGCTCACGTGAAATGCGCGATAAACACGAAAGGAGGGGTGGATCGTGCTCTTTCTCTTTCGTGCGTAACAAAAAAAAAAAAAGAAAAAAAAAAAAATAAACAAAAGCAAAAAAAAAAGAAAAGAGGAAAAAAAAAATGAATATTTCAAGGTAAAAGTAGTAGCGGCAAAAGAAGTATCTCTCGTATCTTTTTCTTTTTCTTTTTTTCATCTTCCTTCCCTTTTCTCCTCCTCTTCTTCTTTCCTCTTGAAGAAAAACATCTCCGACGGTCGAAAAGGAAAAAAGTCGAGAAAATGTCGAGGAAGAGGATGGGTGAATGGGTGGTATGAGTGTAACTGTGAGTGAAGAGGTAAGGTGACGAAGGGGTGAGGGTTAGGAGTTGCACAAGTACAGGAAAAGAGAGAGACAGAGAGAGAGAGAGAGAGAGAGAGAGAGAGAGAGAAGGAACGATCGAGCTATTTGTTTTAAGAATTTATGTCATCTCAAGATGCGATCGACGTACTGCCCCACTCTGTTTTCTATCCTCGAGAGAAAATTTTTTTAAAGAAAAAATTCTTTATTGTTCTCGTACTCTTCGTCGTTGTCGACGTCGTCATCGTCGTCGTCGTAGTCGTCGTCGTCGTAGTCGTTGTTGTTGAGATAATATGTAACGCCGGAAATACTACTACTACCTGCTACGAGAGAACCTCGTTCGACTCTTTTACGTTGCCAAACGAGAATGAAAGAAGATAGGACATAAGACAGAAAGAAAGAGAGAGAGAGAGAGAGAGAGAGAGAGAAAGAGGATGCGCGTATCGGAAGTCGATACTCGATATCGTACACTTTTTCCTGCTGTTTCGTATTACTAAAGAGAAAGATACAGACAGAGAACCAGAAAGAGACAGATAGATAGATAGGTAGATAGAGAGAGAGAGAGAGAGAGAGAGAAAAAAATAGAAAAAAGAAAGATAGTTTAAAAAGAATGGCACGTGATTTTGGCACGTGTCCCGTTGCCGCACGTGGAAAAAAGAAATCTGCTAAATAAATACTAGATCATCACTGTAGATATAAAACAGCAGATATAATAAATGTTTTCTTTTCTTTCTCTCTCTCTCTCTCTCTCTCTCTCTCTCTCTCTCTCTCTCTCCCTTCTTTTAATTCATTTAAAACAATAACTATTGTCTAGACACGTTACTCGATAAAATAAGTTGTACATTTTTTCGTCATTTCTTCTCCTTTTTTCCTTTTTTGTTTTTGTTTTTTTTTTTTTTTGATTTTCATCTTTTTGTTTTCTTTTCTTTTTTTTTTTTTTTTTGTCTTCCATTCAACTTTTCTCTCCGCGATTCAAGGGAATATTATTCATTGATGCGATGATTGATTTAAAGGAAAAAAAAAAAAAAAAGAAAAAGTAATAAAAAATAAAGGAAAAGAAAACAAAAACAGGAAAAGAAAAGCGCAATCGAATTGTTTTTATCGTAGTATCGGCCAATTTTTTATTTCGCGTCAATTCGATTTCTTAATAAATTCTCTTTCTGCCTTTTAAATCTCCTTCTCTTGTCACTTGTGTGCTCTCGCCAAGAAGCCAATAATAAACGTGGGGGGGAGTTTTCATACGACGTCGTCGTATCTCTATCTTTAGATCCGTGTCGGTGACATCGAGAGAGCTCGTATTTAGGTGGCACATGCTCTTTGCAAACGATCCTTTTCTCTGATTCCGTTAAGGTTAACGAACCTCTTTCCTTTCCCCTCACCCATGAACCCAGTTCTAATTATGTTCCAAATGTCAATGCGACGTCTGTCTTTGTTTTCAAGTGTAAAATAAACCGAAAGAAAAAGAAAAAGAAAAAGAAAAAAGATTTATCACCTGTCGCAAACGAATGTTCATTTCTTACATTATCAATTATATCAATTAAAATTTTAATAATAAAAATTTTAATAATGCAAATTTTAATAATGCAAATTTTTAAGCATCCAAATTTTCAAAATCATTAATAACGAAGTTTCGTCGAAGGTAAAAAATAAAAAAAAAGAAAAAAAAGAAAAAAACAAATAAATAAATAAAAAACAAAAGGAAAAGAAAAGACAAAGAAGGAAGATAGAGGGAGGTAAGAGGGGGGGGGGTAGAGAGAGAGAGAGAGGTTGAAAAAAAGGAAAATAGAAAGAAGAAAGAGGAAAAAAGAAAAAAAGATAAGAAGAAGAATGAAAAAGTAGTTGTCGAGGAGGAAGTGGTAGCAACCAAAAGGTTCTCTTCTCGAAGCTCTTCAAGACGAGCTAGCATACGAATGACGGCATTTCCAGGCTCGTTCGCGACTCCCGACAACTGCTTTTATCTCCTCGAGGAAAGTTGCTCGCGGCTCGTGGTCCTCGAAAGCAAACTGCATCTCCTCGCTCGTTTCCTACCACTTTTTACGAACTATCCTACGAGACTTTGTTCTAACTCCAAGAGGATGAGAAAAAGAGAAAGAAAGAAAGAGAAAGAGAAAGAGAGAGAGAGAGAGAGAGAGAGAGAGAGAGGGAAAAAGAGACGAATCGTATAAATACCAACGAGAGTTTCTACTTCCATTTCACAAGATTATACTTCGAGGTGTCCTTTGAATAAGGAATCTGTTTTACCAGCGTCCATATAACGTTTCATCACTTTTTTCATACACACACACACACACAAACATATACATATTTCTTCCTTTCTTTCTTTCTTTCTTTCTTTCTTTCGTTTTTGTTTTTTAATATTACAATTCTTATCGATTAATAATGATTAAATGGGATAAGTAACACGGGATGAATTTTCTCTTTAATGTATAGTCAAATATCAATTAATTTTATAAATGGACAATGAAGATTACGTAGTAATTTCCTGTGAAAATTTCGATCAATATTTTATTTCGATGTGTAAACAATCGAAAATATACGTAAAAATAAATAAAAATAGAAAGGAAATTTGTTTCCATTTTAACGAAATCTGGTTAATCGACGACGAAGCGCAAACACTCGAAGCACGCACGTGGAAAGTGAAAGAGAGAAAGGAGGGAAGTGTGTCTTTGATACTCGCGAGCCGGAAGGTCTCGTTTAAAGGGGGTCTACGTTAAATAACTAACACGTTGCACACTCCGGATGCAACACGGCGTTGCGCGTTACACCGTGTATATAATGTGTACTAACCACTTGTATTACGAGTAGGCACGTACGAGTACTCACGTGGCCTTTTCTTTAACGTTGGACACATCCCGCACTTTTCGTCTTTTCTACGCACACGAGGAAAAAGAAAGGAAAACAAAAAAGGGAGAAGAAAAAAATAAAAAAGAAAATAGCTGCGCAAACGAGAACGATAAAGAGAGATGGACGATCGACGCTTATCCAGGAAAAAGAAGATTCCTATTTCTTTTACTTTCTTTCTTTCTTTCTTATCTTACACGATCATCATAGCGATTAGTTTGGTAACTTCTTCTTCTTCTTTTTCTTTCTTTTTTCTTTTTCTTTTTTTTTTGCAATTTTTCCTTTTTCCCTTCCCCGCCCCGACATCAATTCGTTGTTAAATATTAACGAAGAGATTAATTTATATTTTCTAATTTATTGCTTTTTTTTTTTTTTTTTTTTTTTTTTTTGATAAATCAAATAACAATCAACGTAAATACAAATCAATCAATCTGTGAAAGAGTAATTGATCCGATTTCTTTTGTTACCGTCCACCCTCCCACTCTCGCCCTGCAACCCATTCCCCTTTCTCCTTCTTATCTTATCAATTTTCATCGCAGCATCTCGTTCAAGATAAAATCTTTATATTCGAATACTTACGATATTTATTATCGCGGATTAAAAATAATTCGAGGAAACAAGTGAACAAACAAAAAAGAAAAAAAGAAAACTGATTTCAACAACGATTACTTAATAAAAAGTCGTCCTAATAAAAATCGATTCGTTCGTGTTATCACGAACGTTCAGATAACGTCCTAACTCAAGACACTTTCTTGTAGATTACAAATCAATATATATATATATATATATATATATATATATATATATATATGTATGTATATGCATATATATATATATATATGTACAATCTATCTTGAGAACGATTACTTAATAGAATCGCAAATTTATCGTCTGGAGTATGGAACGATTTGATAACGGTTTTACGATACATTCAATTCGATATACGTCTGTTCCCTCGGTAATGCTAGGAACTTCGATCGCGAATGGAATTTATACTCGAATGAGATTCGAATCCGAGTTAGAGTTTCGGTCCCAACGTCAGGATATTCGCTCTCGGGTATCCGATATTTGAGAAGACGTTGCTTACACGGCTGCACGGACACGAGAACATTCGAATCTCCAATCCGGTTGAAACCACCAGCATATGCGTCCTGTAATTGTCCCTGAGACTCTTTGCTAACTCCTATACCAGTAATAGAGCGAGAACGAACGAACCAACGAGAGAGAGAGAGAGAGAGGGAGAGAGAGGCAGACAGAATAAGAGAGAAAGAGAGAGAGAGAAACCAGGTACACTCATTATTAATATCCAATATCTATCTATATTATTATATTAATCGACAAGTTTTATTCGATTAAACAACAATCTATCGATTAAATATAAAAACTATATATATATATATATATATATATATATATATATATATGAAATAGATAAGAGACAAAACAAAAAATCCATGGCCTTCTTTTCTCCCTCTCTCTCTCTCTCTCTCTCTCTCTCTTTATAAAAAGAACTCGGTTTTGATTAGGATCGAAAAGAATTCATAGAGAATTCTTGCTTCCGGGCAATCTTTAGCAAAAAAAAATATATATATTTATATTCCTTTCTCTCTCTCTCCCTCTCTCTCTCTCTCTCTCTCACTCTCTCTCTCTCTCACTCTCACTCTTTCTCTTTCTCTCATTCTTTCTCTTCGTTAACGAGATACCACGTCGATAGATACTACCATTTCATCGAAAAAAATTAGACAAAAAAGAGAGAGAGAGAGAGAGAGAGAAAGAGAAAGAAAAAGAGGAAAATGAGAGTAGGCTTTTCTCATTGAAAAAGAAAAGAGAAAAAGAAAAAAGATCCTCATGGTAAATTTCCTTTAGAGAAAAATTCAAGTAAGCAGACATTCAGACTCGACGGTGCTCGACAGATTAATCAGCTTAATTAGTCTCACTCATACCCTCTCTCTCTCTCTCTCTCTCTCTCTCTCTCTTGAATTAGAGAGGCTAGCTTATTGATCATCGAGCAATCACCGATGTCGTCTTAACAAGTTCCACTCGAACTTCGAACGATTTCACTCGATGTCCCTGAGTAAAGTTCTTCTTACTCTTCATGGATCGATCGAATTTCGATTCCCCTTGTGTTCCTCCTCCATCCCTCTAAATCCCTATCAAACCGTGTGTACAACAGTATCAACAAAACTCTTCTTCTTTTTCTTCTTCTTCTTCTTCTTCTTCTTCCTTTTCCTCTTCCTCTTCGCGTTCCTTCCTTTTTTCTCCTCCTCGTCTTCTTCTTCTTCTTCTTCTTCTTCTTCTTCTATTTCTTCTTTTTCTTTTTCTTTTTCTTCCTTCGATATTCGAAGCATTTTAAAGTTAAGGCAGAAACGACTTCGGCAAGTACATACGAAACTCGAATGTCTCGCTAGAGTTACAGGACGTCCTTATACAACTTCGCCGAAGAACGTTCGATATAAAAGTACATATCACAGAGAAAGAGAGAAAGAGAGAAAGAGAGAGAGAGAGAGAGAGAGAGAGAGGAGAGAAAGGGGGTGTTTTCCTGGCACCCTTTTGTTCGTAGGACTTACTTCTCAAAGAAAGGACAATACCGTTTCGCGTCTTTTCAAGAGATCGTGCGACTTGGAATTGTTCTTTTGAAACTTTATCGACAGTGAAAAGAGAGAGAGAGAGAGAGAGAGGGGGGGGGGGAAAGAGAGAAAGGGAAAAAGAGGGGGAGAGAGGAAAAGGTCGTGTGTTCCAAAGGAAGCTTTAAATATAAATAGATATACATCTAAAGACAATAAACTTTATATACAATCAAAGATAAACTGCGATAACTTTAATGACAAAAGTTTCTTTTTTATAAATCTAACATCTAATTTATTTCTTTTTTTTTATATATCTAACATCTAACATAAGTTAACCATCTAAAATAAGTAACGATAGAACCTTAATGGAAACAGAGAGAAAGAAAGATCGTGCGCTTCAAAGAAAGCTTTAAACATTAGTAAATATATATATATATATATATATATATATATATATATATATATATGTTATGTACCAATCAAACTAGAAAGTTTTGCGTGCGTAAAGGAGAGTATACGTGAGTGCGTGCCAAATTACCAAACCAGAAACTTGCTCTCGTTTGTGACATTGACGATGTCTACACGCTTAGAAAGACAACGAGAACGGCGATGGCGATGGCGATGGCAATGGTTAGGACGAAGAGGAGAGGAAGACGAGAAGGACTAAGGACTAAGAGACGAAGATGAAGATGAAGAAGACAGAGAGACGAAGACGAAGCAATTGTCCTATACAAGTACCGTTGGAAGTTAGACAAAGCCCGAGGCTCGCACAATGCGTGACAATGCGACGACGAACTCGCTCTGGGATTGGCCCGTGGGCCTTGGGTGACCGAGGGTGGCTCAGCTTGGATCGAGGGTGAGCAAGGCTACCGCTAAGAGTTCAAGAGACAGGGATAGAGAGATAAAGTGACAGAGAGAAATAGAGAGACATAGAGAAAGAGAGAGACATAGAGAAAGAGAGAGATAAAGAGAGAGATAAAGAGAGAGAGAGAGAGAGAGAGAGGATAAAGGTGAGGGAGAAGCAGACTGAAAGAGAAGAGGTGGTTTAGGTTGGATTAACTAAACGGTAAGCTGTCTCTTGCTTCGCGTACGATCGTTTCTGTCCGTCTGCAGTTTCCTCTATAACTCTGTCTTTCTTCATCAGGAGAGAGAGAGAGAAAGAGAGAGAGAGAGAGAGAGAGAGAGAGAGAGAGAGAGAAAGAAAGAGAGAGAGAGAGTGTTCTGTTAGTACATATCCGCAAACGTACATACGTACGTACACTGCTATCCATGCGGTAGCACATAGTATTCAACATTTACGGTCAAAGCAATCTCTTAACCCTAAATTGTCGAAATGAAACTTAACTGGTGTTATGTAAAGTTTATGTTTATTTCGACTTTGTAATACATTATATATATATATATAGATATATATATTCACATTGCCTTTTCTCTATGTTCTTTTTATTCCGACTACTAAATAAGATATATAACGTTAGAGCTTAAAATTGGTAAACTCACAATGATAAAAATATAACAACGACAAAGGACAACAACGAAAGGGAAAAAAGAAAAAAAAAAAAATAGTAAATTATAAAAGAAAATGCTGTCGTTATCGATCTTAACTTCTTTTCTAATATAACTTACGATTTACTCTCGACAACCAGTATTCCCTTGAAATCCAAGAAAACGTAACAAGATAAAGCCACTTACAGAGCAAGATTTTCTTCTACGTTGGTGTAAAGAAATTTATGATCGTCCATGGAAGAAATTGCACGCGATTCTCCCTCTCTCTCTCTCTCTCTCTCTCTCTCTCTCACTCTCTTTCTCTACACGAAGATCCTACAAAGCACGTACGATGAAATAGACACGGGGTTCACGTCAGCAACCTCTCTCTGCTATAAGTCCTCCAACCGATTCAGGGTTCTCGTTCAGGAAAGAGGAGTGCAAATTGCTATCATCTCGATCGTCGTCCGGTCATGTTGCCCATCTATACCACAGGAAGAAGGGTGTCAGGGATCTATACCCTTCTTCATTATTTCAAATACTCCCACTTGATGTTTCACGCATCAATAAAGAATATATATATATATATATATATTAATATTGTGTCCAAAGTATTTCATTAAACATATCAACAATAAACGTTATCAAAGCAATTTTCTTAAATTTGCAATTGAAAGTAAATAATACAGTAAATGTTATATACATATGTATATAAAATGAAATTTAAATGGAAAATAAATTGATGTAAATATAAATTCAACGAACGTTAACCAATAAAATATTGAAAGTATTTTAATTGCAACTGACTGTATATACATGGACAGTGTTTTCTTACTATGATGTCCGCGATCATTTTAGTTTAGTCTCTCACAATGGAACGATCTACTTGCAGAAGATAAATAGCTTGATTGTTGCATGGCTAAATTAGTAATGGAACGTTACAATTCCGATCACTATGTTTACATTTAATTTCGATGGAATAATTAGCAGAGAACGTTACATACACATATCGATATAAACGAAAACTTTTGCTTTGTTTAACTATATTTCATTTTCACATAGTCCCGAATTATATATTCTCTTATCATTTACTTTTCCTATTTTTTTTTCTTTTTTTTCTTTTTTTTCTTTTTTTTTCCAATTCGTATCCAGTAAACTCCATTTATAAATTTAGATAGCAAAACGAAACGAAATTATTCGACGAAGCTGAAATCGAATAACCTATTCGATCACGAACTTGATTAACTAATCACGATTTGTGTCAACATAAAGTTATATTAAGGGATAGAAAGAGAGAGAGAGAGAGAGAGAGAGAATTTTGACTAAACGCAATGATTCGATCCCAGTTCGATCGTAAAACGTAAATCTAGTCACATGGTACGATGATTTTCCTGATTCGTAACATTCGTTCCACGTTCTGGTTTTACGAGCATTGAACGCTGTGTAATTCTTAATGTATTTCACCGTCCCCAGCTTGTACATTACACCGTTGAAATAATCGTAACCATTTTCAACGACTAATTTCATAGCTCTCTAAAGAAAATGAGAGCGAGCAATAGGATACAGAGATAAAGATATTAAAAATGTAAGCACAATTAAAAAGAAATGATAATATTTAATATTTCGAGAATATATGATGTATGAAAAGGAAAAAAGGAAAGGAAAAAGAAAAGAAAATTAAATAAATAAATAAATAAATAAAAAGAAAGCAAAAAAAGACAAACAAAAAAGATCTACCCTCAAGAGTAATATTATATTAAATAAAGATAGAGTTAAGTGGTATATTCTTATCGTTAAAAATTATACGATGAGATATTAAGTCTCTCTGTTAATGGTGAAAACGATAAACCACCATCTTAATGCACCATTGTGCTCGGTAATACTCATATAAGACGCTTATTTACGTTTAAACTGTGCTACCAATGTTATTACCTTTATCCTTTTGTGAAAAATAATTGCGCTTGTGTGCGTTACAACGGTTCATAACTTTTTTCATTAATCATTATTTCTCTCTTATTGTTCTAAAAAAGAGAAAAAGAAAAAGAAAAATGAATCATCGAATTTACCATTGTACAATAGAATTGTTACGAATTCTAATTGAAAATGAAAAGATATGCTTTTTGTTTTTTTTCTCTCTTTTTTTTTTTTTGTTTTTTTTTTTTTTTTTTTTTTTTTTTTTGATATTCCAGATCCATCAAATCATATCGAAGGGATCACATGCGGTGGTAATAAAATGAAATTCTGGTCTTATCGCTAACGAGATTAATCGATCCTTTAACGTGCATTTAATAAGACAATTTAGAATTAAACCGAAAAGTTATCAAGGGGAAGAGGGATAGAGGGGAGGAGGAGGCTGAGGACGGGGAACATTACGCCGCCTCTGGCTGAACTTGACAGTCCTTTCGAAACGGTTAGAAACTCGGTGAGAATTAATTTTCTTCGCGTCTCACCTGAAAGTAAGTAGTCCGTAGTGTATATCTCGGGAAAAGGGGTCTCGGTGTATTGTTTCCTCAAAATCCCTGTAGACGGTTAAGGGTTCGTGTCCTTAAAGGTCCTCTTATACGTTCTCTCGAGCGCTCAAAAACGAACTCCTAACGAACCTATTTGCATTCAATAATGAAACGAGCAAGTACGATGCTTTAACGTTATATCCTTGAAGTACAACCCTAACTGGAAAGCTTGTTCTCTCTCTTTTTCTTTCTTTCTCTCTCTCTTTCTCTCTCTCTCTCTCTTTCTCACCCTCACCTTGATTAATAATTCATCTCAAAAAAAAAAAAAAAAAAAGAAAAAGAAAAAAATAGAAAAAGAAAAAGGAAAGGAAAGGAAAGGAAAAAAAAACCTTATACAGCCTGTTATTGTCTTATAACGCTTTTAATACGGGGGACCTCGAGGCGTCCATGGAACGATGATTCACGACCCTTCCACCTTCTCTTGTAGAGAAAGAGACAGAGAGAGAGAGAGAGAGAGAGTACGAAATACGAGCTGCATTGTCCTTCGACCCTACCTCGAAGTGCATCGATGAATTCAAACATAGAGAGAATCTGTAATATCCTGTATGGCATACCTCCTGTTTGTACATATAATAACGATGTACATTTTTTGTTCGATCCTTTGAACAAAGAAATTTCTTTTTTTTTTTTTTTTTTTAATTTTTATTTCTCTTTCATTCTTGTTCTTCTTTTTCTTTTTTTCTTTTTTTTTTTTTTTTCGAAATGAAAAAAACAGATATACGAATGATAATAAAAATGGAGAAATAAGAAATAAAAAAAGAAGAAAAAAATGAAAGTAAAGCTTAAACATCCTAAAATTCTATGCGAACTATTACGCGATGTATATTTTTATATTTAATGATAAAATGTTTTTTTTTTTTTTTTTCTTTTTTTTTTATATATTTCAATAAAATGGGACTCCGTAGAATTACGATCTGATTAGGGAGAATAAAAAACGTGAACGAGTGTATTACTCTTTGCGATATATTTATGTGAGAGAGAGAGAGAGAGAGAGAGAGAGAGAGAGAGAGAGAGAGAGAAAAGAAAGAAAGAAAGGAAGAAAAAGTAGAAAGAAGGAAGAGAAATAAAGGACAAAAATGGAGAAAGAAGAGTTTATAGATCTCGTAGCAGAATGGAAAACCGATAACAATCCTTTGATTCTCTGGAAATAAATATAATATTGCCTTTCTAACCTACGAATTTTTCTCTTCTTTTTCATATACGTACACATGATATATATATATATATATATATTTCTCTCTTATACTGGCAATATTTTCCAAAACAATACCCATCACTATTTCTTCCCTTTTCTTCTCGTTTTCACGCATCACCGTTCAATTTTTCGAACGTTCGAGTAGTATAACAGTTCGAAAGAAAAAGAGAAAGAAAAGAAAATTAAAAAAAAAATAATAATAATAATAATAAACAAAAAATAAAAAAAGAAGAGATAAGATACAAAAACGTTTCTTTACGTTCTCTTCATCACATGGTAAATTCGAAAGCGACTTATTGATAAATCATGCTTCAATACTTTCCCTAGTTTTCTCTCTCTCTCTCTCTCTTTCATACACCCTCTCTCACTTTCTCTCTTATCATTTTTTTTTTCACGAAAATTCAATACGAAATATCCATGAGAAGAAATTGAATTTGCTAGAAAGTTTCGTGAGTTTGACGCATCGAATGTTAAAGAGAAAGAGACAGAGAGAAAGAGAGAGAAAGAGAGAGAGAGAGAGAGAGAGAGAGAGAATGGTGTCGCTATATGAGCCTTACTCTTAAACCGGATATCCTATCCAGAAAATTACGCTTTCGAGATAATTGAATTTAACCAGCTTTATACACCAGTCGGGAGAGCGTTTTCACGGTACAAAAGAGCGTTGAAAATTGCCACGCCTTCGATACGAACGCGTTCATCCCTCGTAATTGATCGGTCTCGACATGCTCGTGTCCTCGCGAATAAAAAAAAAAGAAAAAAAAAGAAAAAAAAGAAAGGAAGAAAAAAGGAAAAAAAAAATACTACATGCATACATACAAACATATGTACACATATATATGTACACGTGCACGCATACACAACCATACGCAAAAGAGGGTGAAAATTCGAACGCGATCGGTGCACGACAATCAAATAAATTACAGATCTCGTTAGTGACTATTTTTAATAAATGTTTTTTTTTCTGCTTTCCAGAGGAGGGATAATTGTACTTTTGGAAAACGTTCGAATGCTCGTTAACGTTCATACGAAATAATTCAACGGGTAGATAGATAAGTAGGTAGGTAGATAGGTAGGTAGATAGGTCTCACGTGTAATCTGAAAGTGACAAAGCGTGCGAGGGAAAGGGGGAAACCGAAATAATGTTTCGCTTTGATTCTACGATATATGTATTGTATACCAAATCCGAAAATACACTTTTACGAAGAACAACGCTCTTTTACTCTTTCTCTTTCTCTTTTTTTTTTTTCAACTCTCGTCGAGAGTTTCTCGCGTATATGCGAATTTATGGAAGCTCGAAATGAGAGAGAGAAAAAGAGAGAGAGAGAGAGAGAGAGAGAGAGAGAGACAGATAGAGAAAATGTGAATATGTAGGAGAACAACAACACGGAAGAGTGTCCAGTGTGTGGCCACTGGCTAGGCTCCAGATTTTCCCCAAAATCCCCTGGTGGGGAACAATTTGCTACAATTACGACGGAATGCACGATCGATACTCAATTTTGTCGAGAGTATAAGCGGATATATCCATCTCTCTCTCTCTCCCTCTCTCTCTCTTTTTTTCTTTCTTTTTCCGTAATTTTTCTTTATTTTTTTTTTTCTTTCCCCCAAACAAGTATGCATCCCTTCACCGTGATACATTAATAGTTAAGAAGATATACATATATATATATATATATATATCTCGGTAATAATAATAGCCATTTCGAAAATTCATTTGATCTTCCTTTCGTAATAACATTATTTCGATCTTGAGGTGGTTATTTCGAAGAAAGAAAAAAAGGTTAATAAAAAAAGTTATTAATACTGTTCATTTATTTTTGTTATCCAAGATTTTCTAACTTTGACCTTTCTATATATTTTTCCGATAAAAAGCTATTTGCATTAGTCCTGTCGATATTTAATACACATATTAAACGTTTATTATATTTCATAATTGTCAAATGTTAAAGCACTTACTTGTTTATGTATGTATGTGTGTGTGTATATATATATAAACCTAGGGATCTACGAAACCTCAATCCATTTGGCAATAAATTGATGAAAGGAGGGATATAGTGGATGAAATGAATCTTATCGAATAATGTATCTTGACAGCTTCGAAGGTGTCACAGACTCGGCAGGGAATAATAATGATCCTTGGCTATTCTCCTTGACGAAGGTGGACCTAAGAGGAGAAGGACAAGCTGTTGGATTCGGTCGGCAAGGATGGTCTGGGATCGTTCTTGTCTACTCAATTTGCATGGGAAATGGGAAGGATCCTTGCGTATCCTCTGACCCAATAATACGCAACTGGACGACCGAACGACCGGAATTCAATTACGCGAATGTAACCGAACGCGGCCGTGAATTCGCATCCGAGGACAAGCGAAACCTAATAAGCAAACAATAGGCTTTCCTATCCTTCAGGAGGATCCTTCTAAGGTTTCGATCGATCAAGATCATCCCTTGAACCATACCTTTCTTTTACCTCCTCTTCTCCCTTAGCAATCTTCGTCGACAACGTTAATGTATATTCTAGAACTCTGATTTCAACCTTTCAATGACAACCTTGTACGATCGAACCTAACTATAAATATAAACATATTAATACTTCGTGGCTTAAGCATTGGCCGCATGAAAGTTCTAAAAATAATGACCCACTTTATCTTTTATCCTTTTTTCTTATCTCGTCGACTTTATAATATAAAAATGTATTAATATTTATCGAGGGATTTAGCTCAGTTATCAAAAAATTTATTTAAAATAATGAACGTACACGTACGTCTATATAAGTAACGAGTAACATCCGAATCAAGAAATTCGAATAGATATTTTTTTTTTTTTTAGCAAAAGTATTCGTTTGAAAATATCAAGAAAGAACGAGCAAAGGATCGTCGAAAGTAAAAAACGTTTAAAGGAAACTAGCACGAGCAACACTTTTTCCAAGATCCTTCGAGTCGAGTGAGGCTTTGAAGAAGAAGCACGGATGCTCGTCAAAACTTAAAACGGACGAGAACTCGAGATCGACTAACGGCTCTGATGAGCACAAGAGAGAGTGAGAGAGAGAGAGAGCGAGAGAGAGAGAGAGAGAAAGAAAACGAGGAGTTCCATCTCGCAGGGTTGCTACTTCTAGTAGCACCATCAGCTAGAAGAGAGAGATAAAGAGATAGAGATAGATGGATAGATAGATAGATAAAGAGAAAGAGAGAAGAGATGGCTTGCTTTTCCTCGTACAGCTTGGCCGGATATTCGTTTGTCAAGTTACGTTTAACGAAGCGACCCTGCTGTTGACTGCAAAAGCAAATGTGAGTAATAATGCGAGAAGAGGAGATGGAGCGCAGTGGTCTCCTTTCTAACGAAAACTTTCTCGGATCTATCCTTCGTAGTACTATTATAGCAGTAGGCGAAAATACAGGTTGGTCTTACAATTATTTCCGGCCTTTCTCTCATACATGATCATTACATGGTGGATATATACCACCAACATACATAGTAACACATTCACTACTGGCCTTTTGAATCTTTCGCTTAGGTACTCGTTGAACCTCGCGTTTAGTAACGATCGTCGAGGGTAAGGAATACATATTTTCGGCTCATTAAGTCACCTCACTTGCAACGATACTTACTCTCCTACCTCTACCTCCTCTCACAAATCCAACCTTTCGACCCACCAAAAAAAACCCTTTGGGATTAATGTGGTTAATCGGTTTTTAAGCTTTGCTAAGTGCCCGCGTGAGATCTTGCAAATCGATTTTTCAAACGACTGAACTTCTTCACTGATAGCCATTTATATGGTCAACTTTGTATTTTTTACGGTATCCCCTTGTTAGGGAACACATCGATCGAACGTAAGATATATCTGAATATCATGATATGGTATCATTGATTAGGGGAAAAAAAAAAAGAAAAGAAAAAAAGAAACATTGTAAGTAACTGTTAAAATTTATGCTTGCGCGTCTACATAAGTATATTCCGAAGGTTCTATTCGAAGTTGATTTTGTCAGGACGAAAGAAGAAAAAAAAAAAAAAAAAAAAAAGGGAAAGGAAAAAAAAAATACCTTACAGAAAATTAAACTACGAACGTCTGCGAAACTTCATTTCATTCTATGCCAACCAATAGAAATTAACCGTGGGATTACCTAATGAAAAGAAACTTTTAATGATGATTACCAACACAAAGTACAATTCTCATTCGCAAAAGACATTTACAATAGTCAAGACAATCGTTCCAAAGAAGCATCCGGCTGTAAGTAGTTAACAAGAAGGATTATTCCAGTATTTCGAACGCGTATCAAATTGATGAACTTACATTTCTCTTATCCCATTCCCAATTTTCTTCGGTGTTTCGTAATGCCCGAATTTAATCAGTTTGATAATTCGTTCGTAGAAAAGGATTAACCTTAGACGTTCGCGTAGACACGGGCCATTGGACGATCCAAATCTGCGATCGAATTTGCGTATCCTCTAAGCTCCTGAAACTGAGAGTATCGACGATCGGTGAAGACAAAGAGTCTCGTTGGGTGCTCGCTTGACTTTATCCCAAAATTCCCATCGAAGCCACCTCCTCTATATCCCACGACCTATCCACCCCTTTCTCCCCCCGCCCCCAAACCCCTCGATTCCTCCAACGTAAGCTCCCTTTATTCGCTACTCCGCATCTCCAGCGAACCGTACCATTCCATTCCACGCGCGATTTATTGATCCACGCACAATTCCGCTACGGCAGCTAACTCCTACTACCCTGTACGGACCAGTGATGCTCACTAAAGTGTACAGGATCGTTTCTATTTTGTTAATTTACGATCGATAAACGAAACGTATAAACGTGACCGTTTATTAACAACTACTTCCAAGTGTCTCGTTGGATCTTATAATTATTACTGACGCAACTTCGATAAACTATGTTCCTGTATATATAGATATATGTACACACACACACATATATATATATATATATATGTGCGTGTGTGTGTGTGTATGTTTTCGAATTCGTTCGATGTATCAACGATGTATCAATGTCAGATTAATATTTCGCAACGTAATCGTTATTTTCTACATAAAAAAAATAAAAAATAACCTTTGTTAAATCTTTCTTACCTAATATCGCTTATGAAAATTTTTCAAAAGGATAAACTGAAATTATTAACGATATACATAATTATGTTATCTTCAGACTGCAAAACTTTGGGCAAATTGGTTTTATGTTAAACGTTCCGTCTCTTGTGAGATATAACGTAAGAAAAAAAGAAAAAAAAGAATTTTAAAATCGTCGTCTCTTCCAATCAGGGTGCGGGACATCGACGAAGAAACATCTGCGTTGAACGTTGGCAACTCGTGGGACCAAATAAGTGGCAACGAGCTTTCTCCATTTTATATTTTATTTTCTCTTTTTTTTTTTTTTTTTTTTTTTTTTTTAATCTTTTTTTTTCAGTGTCTCATAAAGCTTCGCAATATCCAGCGAGGAAACTTGGACCGGGCGAAAGAAGCTTATAAAAATTCGTCGAGCTTAATGAAGCCATAACTTACAATTTATTCAAATCTATGCTAACCAACATTATGGGGCATTCTCCATTCAAATTGCCCGTAAATCGTATCAACGACAATTTACATGAAAGAATCCTTAATTCGTCGTCTTTATTATCGAGCCTAAAAAAGGCCTTTCCAAAGGCTACTCTTTTTCTCGTTTCTGAAGAAAAAAAAAACAAAAACAAAAAAAAAAAAAGTTAAAAATAGACAAAAAAACTCCCCATATAAAAAGCTTACACTATCAAATTGATTCTTTACATAAGATACATTACATATATGAGTATGTGTTGAAAAGATTATGAATACCATCGAACATATTTTTTGTTTTCGGTAATCAAAGCTTTCTCGATAATTAGAAGGGCAAAAGAACTAAGTAAATGATTAATTAAATCCCCGAGTTTTCTTCCCGTCTCCCTTTCCTTTTTTCTTTCCTCTTCTTTTTTATATAGATTTAGTCCATTTTCATAATAACCAGAACGAACAAGAAGAGTATCCATCCGCCTAGAGCTACCACCTACCATCTCGAAAATCTTCGGGAGAAGGATACACCTTTCACAATTCTTCATTCTTGCCATCGAAACCGACCATTTCCATTTGCGTATTTAAATATTGATTTTCGCCGACGGTCATATACCGTTAATGGAATCTCAAAAGGCCACACGAGAGAGAAGGAGAGAGAAAGAGAAAGAGAGAGAGAAAAAGATAGAGGGAGAGGGAGAGGGAGAAAGAGAGAAAAAGAGGAACTAGGTTATGGAATATGAGTTGAATCTCTTTATACTGACCCAGGTTCCGAAGCTGCGGTTAACGTAGCGGACCATTCGAAATCGCACATCAAAGTTCTCTCTCTCTCTCTCTCTCTCTCTCTCTCTCTCTCTCTCTCTCTTTCGATCTAACTAACAATAAGTTAAGTCAAAACCTATACCATTTAATCCGTTCCATGCGGGCCACAGAATGCCATCATGAACTAAGAAACTTACTGTGGTTTTTGTAAACGCTTACAACACACACACACACACACACATATATATATATGTCTATGAATGAAAACTAATATAATACTTTGAGATATAATTCGTTACGCGACGAAACTAAAATATAACAAATTAATCCATAGAAATCTCTTAAAGACACTACTTTGTCGAAGATAAATTTTATAAAAAAAAAGAAAAAAAAAAACATGACGATAAATTGAACTATATTTGTACAAAGAAGAAGAAGAAGAAGAAGAAAAAAGTAAATTAAAGGAGCACGCGCTTGTCCGTCAATAAAAATTTTTCCCCATTAAAATTTGTATTCCTCGCTAGTGAGATATTCGCGTAAAACTATTTACGACCTACCAAACCGCCTTCTACCCATCCCACCGCCGCATAAGACGTCCTGAAAACCACGTGTTCACATCCAACAAAAAATATTTCTCATAGCTTTAACGGCGATACCACGCACGACACGATCGTAAAAGTTTGTCCTGAACATTGGGCTATATTTTCTTGGGAAGCCATTCAGTTGCCCAAAGGATCTTCATTGACTTCTCGGAATTCGATGAACTCGAGCAGCACGAAAATCAAGAGATAGATAGATAGAGAGAGAGAGAGAGAGAGAGAGAGAGAGAGAGAGAGAGAGAAGTACCTATATATCGTCTAGGGAGTTTGGATGAAATAGTAGAGAGTAGACGAGAGGTTCTAAACGTGGGTGGGATGGGGAGAGGGGTGCTCCAGGCCTGTCTCTACGTGACGAGATGTATTTCGTCATATCCACGAAGGTACTCTAGGGCTGGTTTCGCCAGTTGTTATTGATATCCAATATTACCAGTCGAAGGAGAGAGAGAGAGAGAGAGAATTAGAGACAAAGACTACGTTGACGTATTCCATCAGTCAGACGTCATCGGCATTGCAATAGGTCTGCCTGGAGCATTAATGGTGAACATTCACCCTTTTGATGGTTTACATCCCAACCATATATGCTATAATCTAATACAGATACAAAGTAAACATCTTCGAAGTTTCAACCTCGTATTATTATGGACGTCGCAATATTCTTAACGGCACGTCCTAGTAAACTTCACGTCAAAGCATAGAATTTTAATGCTTTACTATATCGACACACGGAGATAGAGAGAGAGAGAGAGAGAGAGTCGGATGCCCTAAAAAATTATTTATCAGTTAGAAATAAAATGTTTTATCGAAAGAGAACACAAGCATGTAGAATATTAATCTTGAGAGTGTAAAGAACTCATGCTTGTACAAACATCGTCAAAATTATGAAATCCTCGACGGAAGCAAGTTCACGCACTCCTTTCCTTCACATCCCATATATATATATATATACATATATATAGACTGTGATATATATAGACACAAAATATACACATACAACAAAGGAAACTACGAACACACCGACGTACCATTTATTTCTACCCAGATCGGATCACGTATCCGCATCAATATTTACTCACGTCCTCAACGAATGACTAGGAACGTGGATCCATCGGCACCTTCTCTTCCAATCCCATCGTTTTATCTACACCTAACCCCCATATCACCCCTTCCTTCTTCTTGCTTTTACTACAGTAGAACGTCTTTCACCCTCGTCGATGTCATCGTCTACGTGATGACAATTTTTCTCGATACAATCGGAAGATCGAACGAGGAAAAATAAAACCCCGATAGCTAGGACCAGAACTATCAATGATATAAAAAGTCAAAACGGTGGCGATGGGAAAAGAGAAAAAGAGAGAAAGAGAAAATAAAGGACAAGAAATGAGCTTAGCACGAAAATATGTGATCAAAGATGATGTTATTTATATTCTTTTTCGTATAGGTATGTGCCTACGCACACATATATATTTTATTATTCCTTCTAATAAAGCTTAAAAGATTTCAAGTTATATAATATAAGAATATATAAAAAAAAAAAAAAAAAAAAAAAAAAAAAAAAAAGATGATGATTAATTGATCAATTTTTGAAACGAAACGAAACCAATGATGAACTTGTTTTTTTGAAAGGGCCAAGTTAAAGATTAAATCTTTTCAAGCTTAACAGAACGAAGCTGTTAAATGTCAATGAAATATGACGAAGATATACGAAAAGAAAAAATAAAAAGGGAAAAAAAAATAGAAAGAGAAAGAGAAAGAGAGAGAGAGAGAGAGAGAGAAATGACGTACACGATGAGATTAAAATTAGTCGAGCTTGCGAAAACAACGAGAGACCAGCACATTGGAGTTACTTTAAGTTACATCGGCCGTTTCTAGGTGGCCAGTAGATAATCCTTTCCTAGTTTCGTAATCTCTTGAAGCTTCGAATAGAGAGAGAGAGAGAGAGTGAGAGAGAGAGAAAGGGAGAGAGAGGAAATCCCGAAGGATCATCGAAGGTATGGCGTTGACACTCCTTGTATATTTCACAGGATCGAAAAGTTCTCGTCAAGCAAACTTTGCAAGCTCGATGTTCGTGCTTCGGATGAGTTTGACGATTAGAGACTAAATCCTTCGGAACTGATAGAAATAGAACTAATCCATCGGCAAACTTTTCTTATTTCGACATCGAGAAGAATTATGAAAGGAAACTGCTTATTGAAGGGTAAACTCAAAGATCATATTCCTTGAACGTATCTCACGAACCTATTTGAGTCTTTGTCAATAGAAATATAAAATTATATTCGCTCGTTTTGTTATTCTTGTAAAGTGGAGGACAAAAAACATAAAAGAAATTATTATTCATTATTTTTCAATAGAATCGCGATCATTGAAAAATCTGCGGTAAGAGAACTTTCGATATTTGTCTTTTTATTTTCTTTTTTCTTTTTAAATTTTTTTACATTTCCAATTTTTATTGGAATTTTATTTTATTTTATTCTTATTTTGTTTTTGTTCTTATTTGTATTAATTCGTTTATTTTTTTTTTTTTTTTTTATCAGGCATTACATATTCCATTTTTTTTGTTCATTTTTCTTATTTGTTTGTTAAACCAGGCCCTTCGTATAATAAAACTACGTATCCTACCAACAACAATCGTATCTCCCTTGATCCTTGGACTCTTTTTCATACATAAATTTCTCATGCACATCAGATAAAGCAAG